>NC_041388.1:694312554-694337306 GCF_002162155.2 Triticum dicoccoides
GGGGGGGGATTCGCACGGAGGTGATTTCGGACTCGATGAGGCCGCGGACGCCGGCGCGGGCCGCCTGAAACTCGGCCAGCGCGACCGCGGCGTCGTAGTCGTCTGCAGCCCTGCAATGTTTATTTAATCTAAGAGATATTTAAAATGACAAAATATAGATTCTAAAATATGAAATTATGAATAAAAAATCAAGGGCACACATGCATACACACAAGTACATATATCCTTGGACCATATTTGTGAATTGCAAATGCTTTTTTTCATACATACATAATTATATTTAATGGTTCTATATTTTTCGTTGTAAGTCAGAAAATAATATGAGTTTTAACGCACCTTAAGAAGAACTAAATGGGCTCAATACATAATTGTGAAACTTATGATAGTATGATGTTTATTTTAAAATGCAAAAGTATTTAACACAACAAAACATAGCTTTAACATGTCAAATTGAAACTGGAAAAATCTAGCCGCGCAAATGCGCGGGTGACCCCGCTAGTTTAAGAGAAGACAAGAGATAATCTCTTAGCACAATATGTCTCATCATGTTTTTAGAAATTGCCAGTTATTGAAGATAAGGCTAAGAGATGACCCATTGTAGACTTTCTTTTTAGTCATCTCTAAATTACATGCAAAACTTAAGATAAGACTATCTTATCAACCATTGTACATGCCCTTATATTAGTTTACAGAGGAAGGATTATGTTGTAGCGGTAGTCTCAGGTGATAGCGATAGATGTCCATATATGCTTTATGTGGTCTTTTGTGGATACTGTCCCGCAAAGGCTAGCTGGGAGGGTGGGCCGGTCAACCGGTGTGAGCTCCAGATTGACCGCATCCCCACCGTTTGATGTGTTAATCCCAGCAATCAGATCATCCCCCTCCCCCCTCCCTCGCGCTTCATCCCTTCCCTCATTTTCTCTCGCTCTGCGACATCGCCTCTCTCAAATGTGTTGGTGCACGTGGTCAATGCACCCCTACCCCGTTCGTGTTTCTCCAGCCACCCCCGTAACACGCACATGGTTGTCGCCCCCAACTCGGTTCTCCCTGAGCACTGACGCTGCATCCCGCTCTGCCTTTGTGGTAGCATTGGTGATCATTGATTGCAGCTATGACCGGAGTCATTCATAGCATTGACACCATCGAAGCACATGTTGATGCACCATCGACTCGCCGCCGCTCGCTGTGCATCGTGGCACACCTTCTGCGGTTGTGCTCGTGTGGCCCCTTGCAACACCATTGTCCCGGTCGCACCTTCCTCCGTTAATGATTGCAGCTCCCGTTGTTGACCGTCCCAACACGACCGCGGCCCGCTGGTTCCAGCACCGTCGTGAGCTGGACGCAACATGACTACAAGCCAATTGTAGCACTGCGGAGTCACTGACCGCAATCCAGTTGCAGCACTGACGCCCCCAGCAGTTGCACAACACCATCATCGCTCTAGCCAGAGGCGGCTTTATCTCTTCTGCCCCAGCCATTGCAAGACCGATACTCACCTTCACTGGTCCTAGCAACAACGATCTCTTGTTCCACCAATGGCGCGCGTTATTTGCAACATCCCGCTGCGCCAACGCATCTTCCGCCATCATCGCGGTTTTGCTTATTGCCAGTTCTCGCATCGACAAAGGCTGGTCGCAGCTTTGCTCGAGACACGGCAGCAATGGTGATGTAGTCATAGCTCCCCTACCCGCCCCCTCCCTCCCCCACACACGTCTCGTAGTCTCATTGGCGACGTACCTCGTAGCTTGCGTGTGTGGAACACCGGGAAGCCTCCTTGACAACTCTCTGCATGCAACACCCAACGATGGAGATAGATCTTGGGCTTGTAGCCTCGCCAGTGATGTGACCCCACACTACTAGGGAAATGCTTATAGATAGGACATCAGTAGTAGCGCTGGAAAATAACAAGCGCTGCTGCTAATTAGTAGTAGCACTGGTCTCGGGCAGCGCTACAAGTAATGCTTTAAGAATAGCGCTGGAAATGAAGAAAGCGCTACAGATAAGTGGGACCCAATGAGCCCACCGACGCTAGTAGCAGCGCGGCCCAAAATAAAGCGCTTGCTTTGTCAACACCGCTACTGCTAATGGGCCCCACTTAGTAGTAGCGCTGCTCCTGACAAGTGCTACTACTAAGCACCATAGCTATAGCGCTGTCTAGAAAACAACGCTACTGCTAGAAGTGGCTGGTGCCACCTTTTCACCCGCCCTCTTCCCCTCCCCTCCTCCCCCCTTTTCCCTCTCCCCCTCCTTTGCCCTCTCCCCTCTCTAAGTTAGTTCTCCACCATTGTTGCCCTTCTTTTGTCTTCCTTCTACCTCTCTTCTCTCCTTATTAATGCCCCCTCCACCATAATTCTCCTCCATAAATGGCCTCTCTTCTCTATCTACCTCATTTATTTGGCTCTCCCTCCTTCCATACATATAGATCTAGCTAGCTCATCTCTCTACCTCTCCATTAGTTAGCTATAGTCATCTCTCCTCCCAACAACTATATCTAGCTAGCTATTTAGCCATCCACACTTTCGATCGTCCCTATAGGTAGCGAAGGCCTCATCTAATTGTGCCCGATCTCTATCGGGAGATAGGTGAGTTCAAAAGTTGTGCATTTCAAGAATGGGAATATGTGTGTTTGAGATATGGAGGGATTTGTGCGAGTGACATGCCCCTGAGTTGCTTATGTTTTGTCGAAATGTCGATTTATTTCCGTTTCGGTGAATTTCGAGCAAACTCGATATGTCCTATTTTTAGGCAAGGTCATGCCGTGACTTTGATGCATACATGCATTTTGTTTATAACCCTTTTGCTTGTTATACCGTGCAGTCGGTCATGAAGGTGAGTGGATGGAAGGTGGAGCGGTACTTGCAATCCGCGGTGATGGACATGTATGCAAATAATCGGACTAGGATTAGATGTCCGTGTACAAGATGCAAGGAGTCCTTCTGGACCCTTTTGATCGTGGCAGTTTGAAGGCACCTGCTGATGAATGGTTTCATGGATGGCTATACTCGGTGGATAAGTGAAGATGATGATGAGGACGTCCACATGGAAGGGAATAACAACATGGGGCTAGACGAAGAGATGACTGATCGACACGAAGACGATTGCGCCGGACATGGTGGCGGCAGAGAAGATTCCGGACACGACGAAGAAGAGTCCAGACATGGCGTAGAGGAGGTGGCGGACTACACGCCGCAGTCTTCGACGCTACTAAGTTCAGTCGTGCAGGACCCTCATGTTCGAGACCTCCTTTGCAAGAGTACGACTAGCGAGATAGCTGCCTCTAGAGAGGAGGCCAAGCTAGTGCAACTTGAAGTAGACTCGAAGACTCCATTGTATGATGGTTGCGATCCCGAGGTGACCCGCTTGAGTTTCACGCTCGAACTTCTAAAGACGAAGGCCAAAAACAAATGGATAGACAAAAGCCTCGATGAGCATTTGAAGTATCTACATAATAAAGTTCTTCCTGCAGGGAACCTGTGTCCTACTAGTGTCGAGGAGGCCAAGAAAACCATTTGCCCTCTTGATCTGCCAAACATTAGATACCACACATGAATCAATGATTGCATCATTTATCGGGGGGAGCACGCAGAAAAAACCAGCTGTCCAGTGTGCAATGCTTCTCGATACAAGAAGGCAGGAAAGAAAGCTCCTTAGAAAGTTGTATGGTACTTTCTGATCACTCCCCGTCTGCAACGGTATTTCGTAGATCCTAAGGAAGCAAAGCTGATGCGCTGGCACGCAGAGAGGAAGAAGCCCGACGATGTAGATGATCCGAAGCTGAGACACCTCGCATATGCTAGCCAGTGGAGAGCATTCAACGCCAAAATGGATTTTTTTGCAGAAGATGCAAGGAACTTCATGCTTGGTGCGAGTACCGATGGCATGAATCCGTTTGGAAACCAGAACACCAACCACGACACATGGCCCGTCTTTGTATGGAAGTACAACCTCCCCCATGGAAGTGCATGAAGACAAAGTACATACACATGCATGCTAATTCAAGGGTCGAAACAACCGGGACATAATATTAACCTGTATATGGGGCTTTTGAAAGAGGAGCTAGACACGTTATGGAAAACACCAGCATGGACATGGGACGCCAGCAAATGAGAGTATTTCTATATGAGAGTTGCGCTGATGACAACGGTGCACGACTATCTCGGTTACGGGTACACCTCAGGCCAGGTGTGTCACGGATACTGCGGATGCACGAGGTGCATGGATGATACAACATCTCAGCAGCTTACGTCAACGAAAGATGGCGGGTCTGGGAAAATCGTGTACATGGGGTATCATAGATGGCTCAAGAAGGATGACCCGTGGAGAAAACGTGGAGATCTATTCAATGGTTTGGCTCAGCATCGAGGACCTCCATGTAAGAGGACTGGTGCCGAAATCAACAAGTTGTTGAAAAACTAGGAACAGTGCCCCGTGTCGGGGAAGATAAAAAAGACGCCGGAGCTGCTACTGAAGGTATGGAAAATGAGGTATGTTTTCTGGGACTTGGAGTACTAGCCCAATCACGACACACCTCATTGCCTTGATCAAATGCATATCACGAAGAATGTCCTTGAGAGTTTGCTTGGCACACTGATGAACATGCCGGAGAAGACCAATGATGGGCCGAAGGCAAGGAAAGACTTGGAAGATTTGGAGATCAGGAGAGATCTCCACATGCCACCCTGTAAAAAGTTGATGGAGGAGACGGAGACAAAGGAGGGGGAAAGGGGCAGAAAAGTCAACAATAAGGAGGAGAATTATTGCGCCCCCTTCTTGCTTCACCTTAAGTGCGAAGGAGATCGATCAATTCATCAAGTGCCTTACAGGAATCAAAGTCAGTTCCGGTTACTGTGGAAAGATAAGCAGATTTTTAGACACCAAGAAGAAAAGGTTCAGAGGGATGAAGTCTCATGACTGTCACGTGATGATGACGCAGATACTCCTGGTTGCCATTAGAGGGATAATGGACAAGCATGTCCGTGACACGCTTACTTGTCTCTACAACTTTTTCGACGTTATCTCTCGAAAGTCCATCAGTGTGAAGCAGCTCCGAAGGCTACATGAAGAGATCATTGTCATACTATGTGAGTTTGAGATGTACTTCCCACCCACGTTCTTTGACATCATGGTGCATTTATGTATCCACATCGTGGGCGACATCATTGACCTTGGGCCGACATTCCTTCACAGCCTGATGCTATTCGAGAGGATGAATGGGGTCATTAAAGGATTCGTTCGTAACATGTCCCGTCCCGATGGGAGCATCGTCCAGGGTATCTGACGCAAGAGTGCATCTCCTTTTGCGAGAATTATATAGGCGCCGGAGACCCTGTTGTAGGTTTGACCGTCAAGAAGGGCCATGAGAGGCTCGGAGGAGAAGGTCATAACAACGGCCAGAGGGAATTGCACGTGGACTACTCGGATCGATGAACGACATTGAAGGGGCTAAATTAGTAGTGCTACAACATCTAGATGTGGTAGATGATTATGTGACGCTGCACAAAGAAACCATCACAAAAAAGTACCGTGATAAGGGGATGTGCAAGACGGGTGACGAAGTTACTGTATAGCACAACACCACTTTCTTGCGTTGGTTCAAAGAGCAAGTTCTTGCTAATCCCCCGGAAGAGGGCAGTTCGGGTGGATAACTCATACACGCCTTAACACATGGCCCCGCGCCCAAACTCGCGACCTGTCAGGCATACGATATCAACGGGTAAACATTCTACACGGAGGCCAAAGACATGGACAGTGATTACCAGAAGTCATGAGTGATGATTGAATGTGTGACTGGCGCCAACGGCACAACTGAAAGATTCTATGGAAGGGTCGAAGAGATCTGAGAGTTTGACTATGCTGGAATGCACGATGCGACGATGTTCCGTGTCAAATGGGCTAAGGATGTTGTAAGAGAAAACAAGTATTTCACTACCATGTCTATAACCTACGCGAAGAGCATTACCGTGAACGTTAACGTCATCGCCAAAACTGAGCCATGGGTACACGCTAAGCACGTGACATAATGCTTCTTCATAACCGACCCGACCAATCCCAGCCGTGTTGTTATGAGGAGAGGCAAAAGGAGCATCGTCGGAATGGATGGAGTCGCCAACGAGGAAGACTATGACCAATACATCAACCCAATGATGGAAGATGATGATGACGATGAAGCATACGTGAAAAGAAGAATCAATACTACATTACCTAAGAAAGATCGTACTCCATGGTGCCGGAAAAGTCAAAATGAGGGGCTCAATTATTCGACAACGAACAAGAAAGGGAAGAAGCTCAATGTGAAACGTCGTCGACGCAGCTGAGAAACCATCATTTATATATATGTATCTATTTTGTGTACGCACTTAAGTAACCGTTATCGGTCAACTGATGTATACATCGTATCCCCTTCAATTACTACCACATGCATGGTTTCGGTGATATTCATGCAGTGTGGGAGGGAGACGTTCTCGTCGACTACGTGCAAGGCCGTCGTCGGGAGAAAAACAAAAACAAAAGGGAGAAAGCAATACAAAAGAAAAAGGAAAGGAAACAGAAAAGGAAAGGAAAATAATAAAAAGAAAATAAAACTAAAAAATAGAAAAGAAAATTAATAAAAAAAGAAAAGAAAAATAGAAGTAGCGCTGGATTAGAAACCAATGCTATAGCTAACTTAACTATAGCACAAGCTCCTAATCCAGCACCACTGCTATGTGTATTTTAGAATATAAAAAACTAAAAATTGGAATAGTTAGAATCCCCCACCGCGCTACTGCTATTTTTAGTTAACCCCCCGCCGCGTGGGCTTAAAATTTCGCCAAGCCCTTTGCCCCCCTCTCCAGCTCTCCCCCCACTCCGTCGCTGGCCGTCGCCCCTGCCCGCCATCGCTCGATGCGGTCCATTGCCCGAGCCCTCCCTCGACTTCACCGTCTCCGCGCGGGCCCTCCCTCGACCTCACCGCCGTCACCCTCTCCCCTGCCCTCGACCTTGCCGCCACCGCCATCTCTCCCCGACCTTGCCACCGCCCCATAAGCCTCTCCCTCTCCTCTCCCCCGCCCTCCTCTCTCTCTCTCTATTATGAACCCTAATTAGGAGTTTGATGTATGAACCCTAGGAGATGAGATGTTGCTGCTGTGATTAGGAATTAGGACAGTAGGGATATTTTTAGGACAGTAGGAATTTAGTTTAGGGCAGTACCAAATTTAGCAAATTTAGCGCAATTAGCAAATTTTTGTTTAGGGCAGTAGCAGAGAGGGAGAGCATTTAGGATAAAAATTAGCTAGGGCAATTTAGTTTATGGTATATAAAATAGCTATAATTTTTTTAGCTACAAATAAAGAACAGTAGCAAATTTTTTTAGCTATAAATAAAAAACAGTAGCCATTTTTTTAGGAAATTAGCTAGGGAAAATTTTCTAGGTATATAAATTAGCTATAAATAAAAAATAGCAGGAATTTTTTTTAGGAAATTAGCTAGGGAATTTTTGTAGGTATATAAAATAGCTATAAATAAAAAACAGTAACTCCCTTCCTAGACTTTTTTAGCTATAGACAAAAAAATAGTAGCAAATGTTTAGTGAAGTCATTTTGCAAAGGTTTTTGGTTTTTGAAAAGACCACTATTTTGCAATTTGTAGTGAGGTCATTTCACTATGTGTACTTGCTTTATATATGTGCTCCTCTGATGCTCATATGTCATTGATGTTATATGATATATGTCATTGATGTTATATGATTTTGCAATGTTGGTTGAATGTCGAAGAATATTCGAGTGGCCTATATTTTGCTGGAATGTTGATTCATTTATGTCCCGGTAAATTTCAGGCGTTCCATATGTCCACTTTTTAGCAAAGGTCATGTCGAAAATTACCGTGAATTTCGGCATGACTTGTGCTGAAATATGGAGTGCCCGGGATTTACCGGAAGGGGAATGAATCAACATTCCGACCAAATATAGGCCCCTTTTTCTCTTTATTATATCTTTTATTTACAATTGTTGAATAGGAAACATGTCTAGCCACGCCGAAGCCGGGGTTCTAGTCACCTCGAAGAAGACCCCATCAAGGTAGCAAATCATTATTTCGATTACCTAGACGAACACTAGTTGCGGGTGTAGTGTGGCGGCAGTGGCACCAACCCCGACACCGCCGCCGACACCGGCACCGACAATGGCACCGACACCGACACCACCCCCGAGACCGGCAACGATGCTGCCATAGCCGGTGCCGCACCGAAGCAGAAGAGGGCACGAAAACCAAACGAGCTCGGCATTGGACAAATTGTGGTCACGGAGATGCACCCCAAGAAATTAGAGCCAACGGCGCCGGAGGAAGCGCGCTTGTGCTGGGGCAATCAACTAGGATGCATCCTCAGGGAAACCGCCAACATCAATGACGAGAAGTTAAAGAAGATACCACATATGGAGCACATGCTCCTAAAGAAGTTGCACAATAGGTTCCTGTTCCCCGGTCGGGATGAAAGAAAGATCCTTGGTACGACGAACCCATGGCAAAGATAAACAGCAAGGCGATGGTGACGCTCACCAACGACTTGTTAGCCTAGAAAGTCAGGGTGGAAAAAAATGATTGCGAAGAATGAACCGTGGTCCAAGATTCATGCTAACAATTCGTCACTAAAGGAAGAGGACTTTGAAAAATTCAACGAGACTTGCACTAAAGAAGAAGTCAAGCAAAGATCGGAGAAACTGAAGGCGCTCCAGGCCAGGACCACGCCTCCCCACTGCCTTGGAAGCCATGATTACGAGGGGAACAGGCATGTATGGGCCAAGGAGGACGTTGAACATGAAAGTCACAGAATCCCAGACTCCTTGGCGGAGTTTGTTGGGGAACGTAGTAATTTCAAAAAAATTCCTACGCACACGCAAGATCATGGTGATGCATAGCAACGAGAGGGGAGAGTGTTGTCCACGTACCCTCGTAGACAGAAAGTGGATGCGTTAGCACAACGTGGTTGATCTAGTCGTACGTCTTCACGATCCGACCGATCAAGTACCGAACGCATGACACCTCTGAGTTCTGCACACGTTCAGCTCGATGACGTCCCTCGAACTCCGATCCAGCCGAGCTTTGAGGGAGAGTTCCGTCAGCACGACGGCATGGTGACGATGATGATGTTCTACCGAAGTAGGGCTTCGCCTAAGCACCGCTACGATATTATCGAGGTGGACTATGGTGGAGGGGGGCACCGCACACAGCTAAGAGATCAAGAGATCAATTGTTGTGTCTATGGGGTGCCTCCTGGCCACGTATATAAAGGAGTGGAGGAGGGGAGGGCCCGGCCCTCTCTATGACGCGCCCTAGGGGAGTCCTACTCCCATCGGAAGTAGGATTCCCCCTTTCCTAGTATAACTAGGATCCATTCCAAGTAGTAGGAGTAGGAGAGAAGGAAAGGGAAAATAGAAGAGAAGGAAGGAGGGGGCGCAGCCCTTCCCCCTAGTCCAATCCGTACTAGGCCTTGGGGGGCGCGCGGCCTGCCTCTCTCTCTTTCCCCTAAAGCCCAATAAGGCCCATACACTCCCCGGCGAATTCCCGTAACTCCCCCGTACTCCGATAAATACCCGAATCACTCGGAACCTCTCCGATGTCCGAATATAGTCGTCCAATATATCGATCTTTACGTCTCGACCATTTCGAGACTCCTCATCATGTCCCCGATCTCATCCGGAACTCCGAACTACCTTCGGTACATCAAAACACTTAAACTCATAATATAATCATCATCGGACTTTAAGCGTGCGGACCCTACGGGTTCGAGAACTATGTAGACATGACCGAGACACGTCTCCGGTCAATAACCAATAGAGGAACCTGAATGTTCATATTGGCTCCTACATATTCTACGAAGATCTTTATCTGTCAAACCGCATAACAACATACGTTGTTCCCTTTGTCATCGGTATGTTACTTGCCCGAGATTCGATCATCGGTATCTCAATACCTAGTTCAACCTCGTTACTGGCAAGTCTCTTTACTCGTTCCGTAATACATCATCCTGCGACTAACTCATTAGTTGCAATGCTTGCAAGGCTTATAATGATGTGCATTGCCGAGTGGGCCTAGAGATACCTCTCCGACAATCGGAGTGACAAATCCTAATCTCGAAATACGCCAACCCAACAAGTAACTTCGGAGACACCTGTAGAGCACCTTTATAATCACCCAGTTACGTTGTGACGTTTGGTGGCACACAAAGTGTTCCTCCGGTAAACGGGAGTTCCACAATCTCATAGTCATAGGAACATGTATAAGTCATGAAGAAAGCAATAGAAACAAACTAAACGATCAAGTGCTAAGCTAACAAAATGGGTCAAGTCAATCACATCATTCTCCTAATGATGTGATCCCGTTAATCAAATGACAACTCATATCTATGGTTAGGAAACATAACCATCTTTGATCAACAACCTAGTCAAGTAGAGGCATACTAGTGACACTCTGTTTGTCTATGTATTCACACATGTATTATGTTTCTGGTTAATACAATTCTAGCATGAATAATAAAAATTTATCATGATATAAGGAAATAAATAATAACTTTATTATTGCCTCTACGGCATATTTCTTCAGTCTCCCACTTGCACTAGAGTCAGCAATCTAGTTCACATCGCCATGTGATTTATACCAATAGTTCACATCACCATGTGATTAACACCCATAGTTCACATCGACATGTGACCGACACCCAAAGGGTTTACTAGAGTCAATAATCTAGTTCACATCGCTATGTGATTAACACCCAAAGAGTACTAAGGTGTGATCATGTTTTGCTTGTGACAGAAGTTTAGTCAACGGGTCTGCCACATTCAGATCCGTAAGTATTTTGGAAATTTCCATGTCAACAATGCTCTGCACGGAGCTACTCTAGCTAATTGCTCCCACTTTCAATATGTATCCAGATTGAGATTTATAGTCATCTGGATCAGTGTCAAAATTTGCATCGACATAACCCTTTTCGACGAACATTTTTTGTCACTTCCATAATCGAGAAACATATCCTTATTCCACTAAGGATAATTTTGACCGCTGTCCAGTGATCTACTCCTAGATCACTATTGTACTCCCTTGCCAAAATCAGTGTAGGGTATACAATAGATCTGGTACACAACATGTCATATTTTATAGAACCTATGGCCAAGGCATAGGGAATGACTTTCATTCTCTTTCTATCTTCTACCATAGTCGGGCTTTGAGTCTTACTCAGTTTCACACCTTGTAACACAGGCAAGAACTCTTTCTTTGACTGTTCCATTTTGAACTACTTCAAAATCTTGTCAAGGTATGTACTCATTGAAAAAATTATCAAGCGTCTGGATCTATCTCTATAGATCTTGATGCTCAATATGTAAGCAGCTTCCCGATGTCTTTCTTTGAAAAACTCCTTTCAAACACTCCTTTATGCTTTGCAGAATAATTCTACATTATCTCCGATCAACAATATGTCATTCACATATACTTATCAGAAATGACGTAGTGCTCCCACTCACTTTCTTGTAAATACAGGCTTCACCGCAAGTCTGTATAAAACTATATGCTTTGATCAACTTATCAAAGCGTATATTCCAACTCCAAGATGCTTGCACCAGTCCATAGATGGATCGTTGGAGCTTGCATATTTTGTTAGCACCTTTAGGATTGACAAAACTTTCTTGTTGCATCATATACAACTCTTCTTTAATAAATCCATTAAGGAATGTAGTTTTGTTTATCCATTTGCCAGATTTCATAAAATGTGGCAATTGCTAACATGATTCGGACAAACTTAAGCATAGATACGAGTGAGAAACTCTCATCGTAGTCAACACCTTGAACTTGTCGAAAACCTTTTGCGACAATTCTACCTTTGTAGATAGTAACACTACTATCAGCGTCGATCTTTGGGCAAGTCGATCCATTTAATCTCAATGGCTTGCCGGTCTTTGGGCAAGTCAATCAAAGTCCATACTTTGTTCTTATACATGGATCTCATCTTAGATTTCATGGCTTCAAGCCATTTTGCGGAATCTAGGCTCACCATCGCTTCTTCATAGTTCATAGGTTCGTCATGGTCTAGTAACATAACTTCTAGAATAGGACTACCGTACCACTCTGGTGCGGATCTCACTCTGGTTTACCTATGAGGTTCTGTAGTAACTTGATCTAAAGTTACATAATCATCATCATTAGCTTCCCCACTAATTGGTGTAGTAGTCACAGGAACAGATTTTTGTGATGAACTACTTTCCAATAAAGGAGCAGGTACAGTTAGCTCATCAAGTTCTACTTTCCTCCTACTCACTTCTTTCGAGAGAAATTCCTTCTCTAGAAAGGATCCATTCTCAGGAATGAATATCTTGCCTTTGGATCTCTGATAGAAGGTGTACCCAACATTTTCTTTTGGGTATCCTATGAAGACGCACTTCTCCGATTTGGGTTTGAGCTTATCAGGTTGAAACTTTTTCACATAAGCATTGCAACCTCAAACTTTAAGAAACGCCAGCTTAGGTTTCTTGCCAAACCATAGTTCATACGGTGTCGTCTCAACGGATTTAGATGGTGCCCTATTTAACATGAATGTAGCTGTCTCTAATGCATAACCCCAAAATGATAGTGGTAAATTGGTAAGAGACATCATAGATCGCACCATATCTAATAAAGTACGGTTATGACGTTCGGTCACACCATTACACTATGGTGTTCCTGGTGGCGTGAGTAGTGAAACTATTTCACATTGTTTTAACTGAAGGCCAAACTCGTAACTCAAATATTTTACTTCTGCGATCATATCGTAGAAACTTTTATTTTTTCTTACGATGATTCTCCACTTCACTCTGAAATTCTTTGAACTTTTCAAATGTTTCAGACTTGTGTTTCATCAAGTAGATATACTCATATATGCTCAAATCATCTGTGAAGATCAGAAAATAATGATACCTGCCGCGAGCCTCAATATTCATCGGACCACATACATCAGTATGTATGATTTCCAACAAATCTTTTGCTCGCTCCATTGTTTCGGAGAACGGAGTCTTAGTCATCTTGCCCATGAGGCATGGTTCGCAAGCATCAACTGATTCATAATCAAGTGATTCCAAAAGCCCATCAGCATGGATTTTCTTCATGCGCTTTACACCAATATGACCTAAACGGCAGTGCCACAAATAAGTTGCACTATAATTATTAACTTTGCATCTTTTGGCTTCAATATTATGAAAATGTGTATTACCACGATCGAGATCCAACGAACCATTTTCATTGGGTGTATGACCATAGAAGGTTTTATTCATGTAAACAGAACAACAATTATTCTCTAACTTACATGAATAACCGTATTGCAATAAACATGATCCAATCATATTCATGCTCAACGCAAACACTAAATAACATTTATTTTAGGTTTAACACTAACCCCGAAAGAATAGCGAGTGTGCGATGATGATCATATCAATCTTGGAACCATTTCTAATACACATCGTCACTTCACCCTTAACTATTCTCTGTTCATTCTGCAACTCCCGTTTCGAGTTACTATTCTTAGCAACTGAACTAGTATCAAATACTGAGGGGTTGCTATAAACACTAGTAAAGTACACATCAATAACATGTATATCAAATATACCTATGTTCACTTTGCCATCCTTCTTATCCGCCAATTACTTGGGGTAGTTCCGCTTCTAGTGACCAGTCCCTTTGCAGTAGAAGCACTCAGTTTCAGGCTTAGGTCCAGACTTGGGTTTTTTCACTTGAGCAGCAACTTGCTTGCCGTTCTTCTTGAAGTTCCCTTTTCTTCCCTTTGTCCCTTTACTTGAAACTAGTGGTTTTGTTTACCATCAACACTTGATGCTTTTCTTGATTTCTACCTTCGTCGATTTCCGCATCACGAAGAGCTTGGGAATCGTTTCCGTTATCCCTTGCATATTATAGTTTATCACGAAGTTCTACTAACTTGGTGATGGTGACTAGAGAATTCTGTCAATCACTATTTTATCTGGAAGATTAACTCCCACTTGATTCAAGCGATTGTAGTACCCAGACAATCTGAGCACATGCTCACTGCTTGAGCTATTCTCCTCCATCTTTTAGCTATAGAACTTGTTGGAGACTTCATATCTCTCAACTCGGGTATTTGCTTGAAATATTAACTTCAACTCCTAGAACATCTCGTATGGACCATGACATTCAAAACGTCTTTGAAGTCCCGATTCTAGGCCGTTTAAGCATGGTGCACTAAACTATCAAGTAGTCATCATATTGAGCTAGCCAAACGTTCATAACATCTGCATCTACTCCTGCAATAGGTTTCTCACCTAGCGGTGCATCAAGGACATAATTCTTCTGTGCAGCAATGAGGATAAACCTCAGATCACGGATCCAATCCACATCATTGCTACTAACATCTTTCAACTTAGTTTTCTCTAGGAACATATCAAAAATAAAATAGGGGAGATAAACGCGAGCTATTGATCTACAACATAGATATGCTAATAGTACCAGGACTAAGTTCATGATAAAATTTAAGTTCAATTAATCATATTACTTAAGAACTCCCACTTAGATAGACATCCCTCTAATCCTCTAAGTGATCACGTGATCCAAATCAATTAAACCATGTCCGATCATCACGTGAGATGGAGTAGTTTCAATGGTGAACATCACTATGTTGATCATATCTACTATATGATTCACGCTCGACCTTTCGGTCTCAGTGTTCCGAGGCCATATCTGTTATATGCTAGGCTCGTCAAGTTTAACCTGAGTATTCCACGTGTGCAACTGTTTTCCACCCGTTGTATTTGAACGTAGAGCCTATCACACCCGATCATCACGTGGTGTCTCAGCATGAAGAACTTTCACAACGGTGCATACTGAGGGAGAACACTTGTACCTTGATAATTAGTGAGAGATCATATTATAAAGCTACCGTCGAACTAAGCAAAATAAGATGTATAAAAGATAAACATCACATGCAATCAAAATATGTGACATGATATGACCATCATCGTATTGTGCCTTTGATCTCCATCTCCAAAGCATCGTCATGATTTCCATCGTCACCGGCATGACACCATGATCTCCATCATCTTGATCTATATCAATGTGTTGTCACATGGTCGTCCCGCCAACTATTGCTCTTGCAACTATTGCTATCGCATAGCGATAAAGTAAAGCAATTATTTGGCGCTTGCATCTTATGCAATAAAGAGACAACCATAAGGCTTCTGCCAGTTGCCGATAACTTCAAAAAAACATGATCACCTTATACAATAACTTATATCTCATCATGTCTTGACCATATCACATCACAACATGCCCTGCAAAAACAAGTTAGACGTCCTCTACTTTGTTGTTGCAAGTTTTACGTGGATGCTACGGGCTTAGCAAAAACCGTTCTTACCTACGCATCAAAACCACAATGATAGTTTGTCAAGTTGGTGATGTTTTAACCTTCTCAAGGACCGGGCGTAGCCACACTTGGTTCAACTAAAGTTGGAGAAACTGACACCTGCCAGCCACCTGTGTGCAAAACACGTCGGTAGAACCAGTCTCACGTAAGCGTACGCGCAATGTCGGTCCGGGCCGCTTCATCCAACAATACCGCCGAACCAAAGTGTGACATGCTGGTAAGCAGTATGACTTATATCGCCCACGTCTCACTTGTGTTCTACTCGTGCATATTACATCAACGCATAAAACCAGGCTTGGATGCTACTGTTGGGGAATGTAGTAATTTCAAAAAAATTCCTCCACACACGCAAGATCATGGTGATGCATAGCAACGAGAGGGGAGGGTGTTGTCCACGTACCCTCGTAGACCGAAAGCGAAAGCGTTAGCACAACGCGGTTGATGTAGTCATACGTCTTCACGATCCAACCGATCAAGTACCGAACGCACGGCACCTCCGAGTTCTGCACACGTTCAGCTTGATGACGTCCCTCGAACTCCGATCCAGCCGATCTTTGAGGGAGAGTTTCGTCAGCACGACGGCGTGGTGATGATGATGATGTTCTACCGATGTAGGGCTTCGCCTAAGCACCGCTACGATATTATCGAGGTGGACTATGGTAGAGGGGGGCACCGCACACGGCTAAGAGATGAATTGTTGTGTCTATGGGATGCCCCCTGGCCACGTATATAAATGAGTGGAGGAGGGGAGGGGCCGGCCCTCTCTACGGCGCGCCCTAGGGGAGTCCTACTCCCACCGGGAGTAGGATTCCCCCTTTCCTAGTAGAACTAGGATCCCTTCCAAGTAGTAGGAGTAGGAGAGAAGGCAAGGGAAAAGAGAAGAGAAGGAAGGAGGGGGCGCAGCCCTTCCCCCTAGTCCAATTCGGACTAGGCCTTGGGGGGGGGCGTCCTGTCTCTCTCTCTCTTTCCCCGAAAGCCCAATAAGGCCCATACACTCCCCGACGAATTCCCGTAACTCCCCGGTACTTCGATAAATACCCGAATCACTCGGAACCTTTCCAATGTCCGAATATAGTCGTCCAATATATCAATCTTTACGTCTCGACCATTTAGAGACTCCTCGTCATGTCCCCGGTCTCATCCGGGACTCCAAACTACCTTCGGTACATCAAAATACATAAACTCATAATATAACTGTCATCGAACTTTAAGCATGCGGACCCTACGGGTTCGAGAATTATGTAGACATGACTGAGACACGTCTCCGGTCAATAACCAATAGAGGAACCTGGATGCTCTTATTGGCTCCTACATATTCTACGAAGATCTTTATCGGTCAAACCGCATAACAACATACGTTGTTCCCTTTGTCATCGGTATGTTACTTGCCCGAGATTCGATCGTCGGTATCTCAATACCTAGTTCAATCTTGTTACCGGCAAGTCTCTTTACTCGTTCCGTAATACATCATCCTGCAACTAACTCATTAGTTGCAATGCTTTCAAGGCTTATAGTGATGTGCATTACCGAGTGGGCCCAGAGATACCTCTTCGACAATCGGAGTGACAAATCCTAATCTCAAAATATGCCAACCCAGCAAGTACCTTCGGAGACACCTGTAGAGCACCTTTATAATCACCCAGTTACATTGTGACGTTTGGTGGCACACAAAGTGTTCCTCCGGTAAACGGGAGTTGCATAATCTCATAGTCATAGGAACATGTATAAGTCATGAAGAAAGCAATAGCAACAAACTAAACGATCAAGTGCTAAGCTAACAGAATGGGTCAAGTCAATCACATCATTCTCCTAATGATGTGATCTCGTTAATCAAATGACAACTCATGTCTATGGTTAGGAAACATAACCATCTTTGATCAACGAGCTAGTCAAGTAGAGGCATACTAGTGACACTCTGTTTATCTATGTATTCACACATGTATTATGTTTCCGGTTAATACAATTCTAGCATGAATAATAAACATTTATCATGATATAAGCAAATAAATAATAACTTTATTATTGCTTCTAGGGCATATTTCCTTTAGAGTTCACCGACCCGCAGGAGCGTGACTGGATCAGGGCCCAATACAAGTGGGACCACGTCAATAAGATCTTTTACATGGACCCGAACACGAGGGAGTTCATGAGACTTCTGGTAATTGTTATGTCACCACCTTATTATATTAGCTTCCAATCCATTCGACTACATGTTTTGCCACATTTGTAAACCATCCACATTCGTTTTGCAGAAAGTGCAGCAACAAAAGGCAGCCGAAAGCGATGAGTCGTCATAGTCATCGGCGAGGCCCATGTGGGACACCCCTTTCAACCGGGCCCTGAACATACTGAAAAGGTCCCGGAGGACAAACTGTCATCGTATGGACGTGTGCATGGCCCGGAGATGGCGCCTCGTGGAAGACGTGCTACCATGAGAAGCCAGGGGAAAGAAGGCAGAAACGGTTGCTTACTCAAGAGACCATCGACGAGAAGGTCACGATTGCAGTCAATAAGACCAAATCTGAGACCAAAGAAGAGATGGTTGGGGTAGTCAATGCAGCGATAGCTGGCGTCACGACTGACTTCCAATCTTCCATTATTACTAGCTTGATTCCGGCAATTATTGACTGGCCGAAGAGCAATTCAGATAAAGGGCCAGTGGACTTTCCCCTTCCCAGCTACAGTAGGAGCAATTTGGTGAACATCGCACCACCAACACCTGCTCAGGAAACCACAAAAGGTCCCGCTCCTATTCATACCAGCCCCACCTCCGTCTCTGGCATGCTCGGTGGGGCTTCGTCTTTAGCTGAGCTCGACGCCCTCATAGTAATTATGCATCATACCCTTTTAACCAGCATGTCTATAGTCTTCCATTTCAGTTGCCTTTCGGATGTTTGACGTTGCAGACATGTCTTCGTAGGCCGACGAAACCCCGTGCACCCTACTATATGACATCAACGGCTAGAAGGTGGGCGTGGGAAAGGCAACAATCGTGAAGCCGAAGGACCGCATGTTCCACAACCGAGAGATGCCCCATGGCATCTTCAAGGTTAACGTGGCCAGTGTGAAAGCAGGCTTCGAGGATTTGCCTCCTCCGGTACCAGTCGATGACGAGGAGACCCCTAAACAAATTTGCGCATGCAAGAGCTAGTTCTTGCCTTGGCTGAAGACTCTTCTTCATGTCGAGGCGCCCGGTAACACACCAACGAAAGCTCCTCAAGAAGGTATGAACACCACATCGTGGTGGGTGATACCGGACGATGCGACGGAGAGCCTCCATTAGTGCCAGATGATGTCGCCCCCGCCAAAGAAACAAATGTTGATGATGTCATGGAGGAGGAGGATGACGACCCTCTCAAGTATATCAATACCGCCTATGATGATGGAGGATTGATGGTTCAGGACTATGACTCGGGCTATGAGCATGGAGAAGATGACTCGATGCTACCTGATTTGCCGGAGCTGGGACATCCTAAGGCGGAATGCAAAAAGTCTCTCCTCATGCAATCCTCGAATGAGACGCCTCCAGATCCGTCTCTACCCAGCAACAACAACCCGAGGGCCATCCACTAATTAGCCCGATGACACTGAGGGTAGTGGTTAGGGAAGGTATGGTGGGCTCACTACCGCCACCTGCCAAGAAGCAAAGGAGGAGACTGGACAAGAAAGGCCATAAAGGCGCTAGAGCTGCTTCAAGCAGCCAGCCGCCTCAGAAGCCCGAGGAGGTAGACAAAATACATGTCGAGGATGCAGAGCATTTCCATATCGCCAGCCACCCGACCCTACCTCCGAAAGCACTAGAGCACATACTGAACAATGATCTAAGGAGACTTCATGAAGATGTGCTGGCTAGAGAGAAAAGCCTTCTCATCTCGAAAAATCGAGGATACCCGCTTTACGCGGCTCATGTGCTGGGTGGGAAGTTGTACGTCGAGAGATGGCCCGTTGATAAGTTCATCCTACGATTTGACTACATCTACGACATGTTCCACATGACCAAGCTGGATTTCCAGTTCATCCACATGTATGTGTTGTATCTCAACTACATCATTAGGCGCGAGAACATAACATATATCTGCATCGCGGACCCGTACTATATGCACGAGAGCTTCTTGGAAGTCTGGCAAGAGCACCGTGACTATGCGAGCAAGTACATCGGCGAGTTCATGATCGCTAATAAGGACAAGGAAACGATTCTCCTGTCTTATCATCCCACGTAAGTCATCCGCGGATATCCTTCCGTAAGTTTTAATCATTCCTTTGCAAGCATTATAGGCTAATTTGAGGTGTACTTATTTTGCGCAGTGCGTGGGGGAGGGGGTTCTCATCTGTCTGTACCCAGAATAATCCCATGCTATGTACTTGGACTCATCAAAGAACAACGAGAAAAAGGATTACACGCACATAAAGAGTGTTTTGAATAGTGCCATGCTAACCTTCAGCCTGTCTGGTGGATATATCAAGGTGAAAAAGTATAGGAAGAACGGGTTAGGTTTCGGCCATAAGAATGACTTCTGCTGCATCCAGCAACTGTACACCAGTAAGGTTGATGGATTCTACCTCATGCATCACATGATCGAGTACAGAAGGGATAATCAATGCATTCGCATGTCAGCTACTTCCAACGATGCCGGAGTTGTCAACTGGGCCACAAGCATAGGAAGGACACCGGATCATCGAATCCGAGCTGAGTTTTATCACGTATAGTGCGAACTTTCCCAAGTGATCATGAAGGAGTGATGACCCACAAGTATAGGGGATCTATCGTAGTCCTTTCGATAAGTAAGAGTGTCGAACCCAACGTGGAGCAGAAGGAAATGACAAGCGGTTTTCAGTAAGGTATTCTCTGCAAGCACTGAAATTATTGGTAACAGATAGTTTTGTGATAAGGTAATTCATAACACGTAACAAGTAATAAAAGTAAACAAGGTGCAGCAAGGTGGACCAATCCTTTTTGTAGCACAGGACAAGCCTGGACAAACTCTTATATAAAGGAAAGCGCTCCCGAGGACACATGGGAATTATCGTGAAGCTAGTTTTCATCATGCTCATATGATTCACGTTCGTTACTTTGATAATTTGATATGTGGGTGGACCGGTGCTTGGGTATTGCCCTTACTTGGACAAGCATCCCACTTATGATTAACCCCCCTTCACTACTAGGGAAAACCCTAGCAGTAGCGCGGGTATTTTCCCTATCAGTAGCGTGGGAGGACGCGCTACTGATAAGGCGCTACAGCTAACGTGTAGTAGTAGCGCCTGTCGTCCCACGCTACTACTATACATGGCTAGCCGTAGCGCGCTTTAGTGCAGAGCGCTGCTGCTAATATCTGCAGCGATTTTTAGTAGGAAGCGCTACTGGTAAGGGAGCGCTACTGCTAACTTTGTTCCCCTCGCTACTGCTAGTTTTATTCGTTTCTGTTTTTTCTGCATATTTGTATTGTATTTGAATAGGCTTTATACAATAATCTTTAGCATATCATACACATACAAATGTAATCATAGCATATACATACAAATAGTCTCATCAAATCATGTCATCATCATAATCATCATCCAACACAAAGTGGTCTCTCGTCATCATCTCAAAAATAGCGATACAAATCTCAATTACTTGCAACTACATCGTCATCCATCTAAACAATGATATACGCGAGAAGAGCTATCACTTTGAGTGAGAGCGAAACTATGCAGTACAGGAGTTCGTATCCCTCTCTCGCATTAGCGTGAACCTAAACTAACTACTGGCTGTCACTCGGAAACCGGAAACCAGAAACCAGAAACCGGTACACCCGGGCCTGACATTTCGGCCACTCGTCGTATACTCCTGGCGTAGCACTTCTTCGCCATCAATGATCTATACACATGCATCATCACATGAGTCGATGATATGCAACATATATAGTTGAGCAACAAAAAGAGACAGACTTGGCAAAAATAGAAGCAACATATCATAAGCATAAATAACAAAGTTCATCATACCCAAAATGCCCTAATTAGAGTGATCTTCGCTAGTCGAGGAGGACGGTTTAATTACATCACAAATAAAGTTTCACCGTGCATAATTCAAAGTTTTGTCATACAGATAGTATGGACTAAACAGACACATTGTCATATATCGACAATCACTCCATGTCGTGCCATCCATCCAAGTCAGGGAGATAGTCCCCGAGCTTAGTGAAAGGCTTTAGGTCGAGATGCCGAGCAGCTACGTGTGTTTGGGCGTCTTCCGGCAACATTTGTCCTTCTTCGTAGAACATCCCTGTTCTTCCGACGACCTCCTTCATGATGATTTGGGCAAGTTCACGCTGGATGTGATAGAACTCAGCTCGAAGTCGATGATCCTCGATATCTCCTAAGTTCTTTGCCCATTGCAGAATATGGGCATCGCCGGATCTAGGTGACATGCAAAGGTTCTGGTGATCCCGTCTGTACTCCAGCATGTGGTGTAGGACATAGAATCCATCATTAAGAGAATCACTCGGTTGCTGGATGCAGCAGAAGTCGGTCTTATGGCCGAAGGCGGGCCTGCCGTCCCTTTTCTTCTTGTCCTTGACCTCTCCACCCCGTGCGCCGTAGTAAAACATAGCACTATCGAGAACAGACTTGATGTGGGTGTAATCCTTTTTGTTAATGTTCTTCCACGAGTCCAAGTAAAGAGCGTGGGAGTATCGGGGGTAGAGGATGATGAGGACAGCGCGCCCGCCACTGCGCAAGATAAGTACACCTCAAATTAATTAGCCTCCACCATGGAAATGAATGATTGAAATCAAAGGAAGGATATTCGTGCGGATGACTTGCAGGGGATGATAAGGCACAAGAATCGCCTCCTTGTCCTTATTGGCGAGCATGAAATTGGCGATGTATTCCCTCGCGTATTCATGATGCTTTGCACAGACTCCCAAGAAGCCCTTGTGCATGAAGTACGGGTCAGCGACATAGATATGAGGTATCTGCTCAACCCCAATGCGGTAGTTCATGTGTAAAGCATAAAGGCGGACAAATGCAAAATCCAGCTTCTTCAAGTGAAACATGCCGAAGATGTAATCGAATCGAAGGAAGAACTTCTCCACGGGGAATGTGTCGATGTATGACAATCCCCGTGGCACGTTAACCACGTAGAGTGGGTATCCTGGATTTTTTGAGGCGATGAGGCCTTTCTCTATCCGCAGCACATCGTCATAAAGTCTCCTTAAATCGCTGAATCTGGCCCCCTAGCGCTGCTTCAGGTAGGATTGGTTGACCGATGATATGCCATTTTGCCGCACCGGGGATATCTATACGGTCTTGAACCCGAGGCTGCTGAGGCAACTGGATCATAGAAGCAGCTTTTTTGCGTTTCCTCGGTCTCTTCCTAGACTTCTTTACTACTGGAAGGTTATCCATAATACATTCAGACTCCGGAGGTGGCAATTCAAGCACCGACTCATGACGCTCAAGCCCTAAGTAGGCGCCAGTATTGACATACCGTTGAGTGTCATCGTCATCCTCATCCTCATCTATGGCGACGTCACCAGCAACTAATGGAGTAGGTGAGGTGTTGATGTTCATACCTAACTGCGTGCTCGTGGGTGTGCTCCCGGCCGCCTCCAGACCAAGCAGGCTCTTTGGCCACAACAGGACCCACCCATTGCAACAATCACCAAGCCGCCGTGGGGTCTCGTCGTCATCCCCCACTAGTACCAGAGGAGCCAAATTCTCGTGGCCGGGTTTGACACTGGCCACGGAAACCTTGAAGACATCCGGGGGGTCGGCCGGCTGTGGAACAATGGTTCCTTCGGCTCCATTATCGTTGCCTTCCCCACATCCACCTTCTGGTCGCCGATGGTGTACAATATGGTGCACGGGGTTTCATCGGCCTGCAAAGAAAAGTCTGCTATGTGAGACATCCGAAAGGCAACGAAAACGGGAGATTATACATTTATGGAAGGGGGCGGTGTGACAAATACCGTGAGGGCGTCGAGCTCAGCCAAAGACGAAGCATCGCCGAGCACGTCCGGTGCCGGAGCCAGTGCCGGAGCAGGTGCGGGAACCGGTGCGGGAGCAGGTGCTGGTGCAACGCTAGTCGAGCTACTCCTGAGGAAGTCAGCAAGGGGAAAGTCCGCTGCATTTTTTTTCTAGATTTAGTTTCTCATCGTTGATGGTGGCGGTTGTCCGTATGATGCAGCCTATTTGATTGTCGTAGCTCGCGCGCTACCTCGGGCGCGTTTGGCTCAAAATTGCCGTCGTCCACCTCCGTGACCACCAGTCTAGTAGTCCTGAGCTTGTTAGGAAGCCGTCGCCTCTTTGCTTTCGGTTCTATACCGACTCTGCTAGTCTCGGCGCCGGTCTCAGTCTTAGCGCCGGTCTCAGTCTTAGCGCCGGTCTCGATGCCGGTCTCAGTCTCAACGTCGGTCTCAGTCTCAGTGCCGGTATCGATGTCGGTCTCAGTCCCTGATGTGACAGGTGGACCCAGCAACATCAACTGTTGATCATCGACTTCCCTCAAAAATTCCTCTGCCGCCAGGTACACGTTGTCGCAGTCACCAGAACCCTATCCTTCATCGTTGCTACCCATGTTTCCTAAGATTAAATCTAGTCAATTAATTCTAGACCTAGTAAAATGAATAATGACATTAAAAAAGGTCTATGCTTTCCAGGAACGTTGACTCCTTCCCGGTGCGGCAAATCCCAGGCACTCGATATGTCCCAGTTTGTACACAAGTCATGTTGAAATTCACGGAAAATTTCGGCATGACTTTTGCTAAAAAGTGGACAAATCGAGCACCTGAAATTTGCCAGAATGGAAATGAATCAACATTCCGGCAAAACATAGGCCACTCGACTTCATTCCCTGGAAACAGTGTTCAAATATCCATCTTCGACACCGCAACACATGTCCAAATATACACGAGCAACCACATGTCCAAATTTCACAAGCTAATTCAAAAACTAAGTGTAGAAGAAAATTCATTTAACTACTAATAGAACAAAATTCAGTTAACTTTAGTGCTCTATAATTATGAAGGAAAAAATTAGTTAACTACTAATTTCATTCATTAGGTTATTCATTTAACTTCACCTAATTAACCTACGGTACCACTACTGCCCTAAACTAATTAACATCTACTAGTATCACTATATACTACAAGCAGCACTGCTACAACATTTTCTTCATTTTTTCTATAAAAAAACATCTATGAAAACAAAAACCCTAATTAAACCCTACTGCCCTAACTAACTTTTGTTGTAAACCAAATTTTTTGCTCTAAACTAATTTTTGCTCTAACATCTACTACTTAACATCTTTTGTTCTAAACTACTTCTTTTGCTGTAAACTAACTTTTGCTCTAAAATGCAGAGAGAGAGGAGTGGTGGGGGAGGG
>NC_041388.1:694337504-694363444 GCF_002162155.2 Triticum dicoccoides
GGGCAGCAGCAGTCCTAGGCAGGCTCAGGCGGCGGTGAGGTCGAGGGCCGCCACGGTGAGGTCGAGGGCGACAACGGTGAGGTCGAGGGTGGCATCGGGCGGCCGCGGTGAGGCTGAGGGCGGCCTCGGGGGGGGGGAGATGGTGAAGTTGCGAGCGTCCACGCCGGCAGCAGACGGCGGTGAAGTGGGGCGACGGCGAATTGGGGAGACGGCGGCAAAGTGGGGCGAGGGATTTGGGGGATAAGTAGTGGCCGCGGGGAGGGAAACCGCTGGTTAAGTGAAACATAATAGTAGCGCATTTCTGAAAACGCGCTATAGCTAAGTTAGCTACAGCGCGTTTTCAGAAAAGCGCTACTGCTATGCCTTTCTCCTTTTTTCCCTTTTTTCATTTATTTTTCTTTACATTTTATTTTTTCCTTTCTCCTTTTTTTATTTCTTTCATTTTCATTTACTTTTCTACTTGTTTTTCATTTCATTTTATTTTCGTTAGCAGTAGCGCCTTACACCTAAATGCGCTGCTACAACAATATTAGCGGTAGCGCTATTTATAAGAGACTGCTACTACTATGTATAGCCTATCGGCTTAGTGGTGGGAATTTTAGTAGTAGCGCTTTTACCATGGGACGCGCTACTGCTATATATATATCTGCAGCGCCGTTATTCTGCACGCGCTACTGCTGTGTGCAGTAGCGCGGTTCTTTATCAAGCGCTACTACTAAAGTTTTGTGTATAAGGTTTTCCCTAGTAGTGCTTGCAAGCATCCGCAACTACAAAATAAGTATTAAGGTAAACATAACCATAGCATGAAACATGTGGAACCAAATCAGCCCCTTACGAAGCAACACATAAACTAGGGTTTAAGCTTCTGTCACTCTAGCAACCCATCATCCACTTATTACTTTCCAATGCTTTCCTCTAGGCCCAAACAATGGTTAAGTGTCATGTAGTCGACGTTCGCATGACACCACTAGAGGAGAGACAACATACATCTCATCAAAATATCGAACGAATACCAAATTCACATGACTACTTATAGCAAGACTTCTCCCATGTCCTCAGGAACAAACATAACTACTCACAAATTATATTCATGTTCATAATTAGAGGGGTATTAATATGCATAAAGGATCTGAACATATGATCTTCCACCAAATAAACCAACTAGCATCAACTATAAGGAATAATCAACACTACTAGCAACCCACAGGTACCAATCCGAGGTTTTGAGACAAAGATTGGATACAAAAGATGAACTAGGGTTTGAGATGAGATGGTGATGGTGAAGATGTTGATGGAGATTGACCCCTTCCCAATGAGAGGATCGATGGTGATGACGATGGTGATAATTTCCCCCTCTCGGAGGGATGTTTCCCCGGCAGAACAGCTCCGCCGGAGCCCTAGATTGGTTCCGCCAAGGTTCCGCCTTGAGACAACGGCGCTTCATCCTGAAAGCTTCCTTCTGATTTTTTTCCAGGGCGAAAGACTTCATATAGAAAAATATGGGCACCGGAGGCCTGCCAGGGGGGCCACGAGACAAGGGGGTGCGCCTAGGGGGGTAGGGTGTGCCCCACCCTCGTGGATGGTGGGTGGCCCCGCTCTGATGCTAAAGTAACAATCTTGTTCACAATGTAAATTATGAATCAGAAACTTCATTGAAAACTAATAAACTATAATCTCAGTCATTGAAGCAATTGCATTTTATCATAACATCGGAAAGAGTCAACATAAGAGCTTTTCAGCAAGTCCACATACTCAACTATCATTTAGTCTTTCACAATTGCTAACACTCACGCAATACTTATGGGTATGAAGCTTTAATCGGATGCAAAGAAAGATAGGGGCTTATAGTTTTGCCTCCCAACCTTTTACCTCAAGGGTAATGTCAAGAATAATAGTGTATGAAAACCCACATCCAATTAGCTATATATATCATGATCTTTCCAACACACAGTTCTTGCCAAAGGATAAAATGTAAAAAGGAAAGGTGAAGATCACCATGACTCTTGTATAAGGTAAAGGACAAAAATAAAAAATAGGCCCTTCGCAGAGGGAAGCAGAGGTTGTCATGTGTTTTTATGGTTGGATGCGTGAAATCTTAATGCAAAAGAACGTCACTTTATATTGCCACTTGTGATATGGACCTTTATTATGCAGTCCGTTGCTTCTATTTCTTCCCCATCACAAGATCGTATAAAGCTTATTTTCTCCACACTAATAGATCATACATATTTAGAGAGCAATTTTTGTTGCTTGCAACAATGACAACTTACTTGAAGGATCTTACTCAATCCATAGGTAGATATGGTGGACTCTCATGGCAAAACTGGGTTTAAGGATATTTGGAAGCACAAGTAGTATCTCTACTTGGTGCAAAGGATTTGGCTAGCATGAGGGGGAAAGGCAAGCTCAACATGTTGGATGATCCATGACAATATAATTTTATTTCGGATGTAAGAAAACATAACCCATTACGTTGTCTTCCTTGTCCAACATCAAATTTTTAGCATGTCATATTTTAATGAGTGCTCACAATCATAAAATATGTCCAAGATAGTACATTTATATGTGAAAACCTCTATTTCTTTATTATTTCCTATTAATTGCAATGATGACCAAAAGTATGTTTGTCAACTCTCAACAACTTTTATTCATCATACTCTTTATGTGTGAAGTCATTACACTCCATAAGATCAATATGATCTCTTTATTTCTTTTTATTCTTTCTTTTATTCCCTCAAGATCATAGCAATATAGCAAAGCGCTCGACTCAAAACTAATCTTTATTATATATATAGCTCACGGACTTGATTACCTAGAAGGATCATAAAGCAAAACTCTAAACTAGATCATACTAAAACTTTATTCTACTAGATCAAGATATTACCAAAAGGATCGAACTAAGAAAAACGGTAAAGATAGAAGTGTGATGGTGATACGATATTGGGGCACTCCCCCAAGCTTGGCAGTTGCCAAGGGGAGTGCCCATACCCGATACTCAATTCTCCTTTGGTGGTAGTGATGATGGAGTTGTTGATGATGTAGGCTTGTCATCCATCTTCCAAGGCATAGGCTCACCATCATATGAGGATGATCGAGTCTCCGGGATCCTCAAATTTGTAGCCAAACTCATCCTCTTGAATCTATATCCATACTCATAGTTTTGGTTTTGCAGGTCATAGATCTGGGCTTGGAGGTGCTCGATTTTCTCGTGAAGCTTGAAGATGGTCTCCCCAATGTTCTTGGCATCCAGCTTGTGATTGTTGGTGAACTCCGTGATCATCATGTGGTTGGCGTCGAGTCCGCGTTCCACCATCCCTTGGCACTTGAAAACTTGTTGCTCCATTGCTTCGAGTCTTGTCTCCATGCTTCCAGTCCTCCTTGGTCCCTCAACGTCGCGGATGTGCAGCACCCCCTCATGCAACTCAATGGTTTGAGGGTGTTGCAGCACCTCCGCAAGGTAGGGGTTGATGAACCTCTCGGTAAACTTGTCCTTGGGGGTGCTTGGAGACGTCACGGTGATCTAGATCTGTCAGAAAAACAGCTCGAAACAAAAGCAGAGGATATTTGTGTGGTACGGTGGTCAAAACCTTTGGGATATTATATAATGAATTTTTACTAACCAAAAAAGTATCGTGCAAGAAAACGGAGTCCGGAGGGCACACGAGGTGACCACGAGGCAGGGGGCGCGCCCTCCACCCTCATGGACGCCTCGTGTCCTTCCCGGACTGCTTCTTATTTTCCTATTTTCTTAAATATTCCAAAAGGAGAAAAATTGCTATTAGAACTGTTTTGGAGTCGGTTTACTTACCGTACCACATACATATTCCTTTTCGGAGTCTGAAACGTTCTGGAAAGTGTCCCTTATATACTCTTCCGGGGTTATGGTGTCAATAACATTAGTTTCAACATTTATGGGATTACCTGAGATATAATGTTTGATTCTTTGACTGTTCACCACCTTCGGATTTGTGCCATTGAAGTTGTTGATTTTTATGGCACCGAAACGATAGACCTCCTCAATAACGTAAGGACCTTCCCATTTAGAGAGGAGTTTTCCTGCAAAATATCTTAAACGAGAGTTATATAACAGAACATAATCACCTACATTAAACTCACGTTTTTGTATCCTTTTGTCATGCCATCTTTTAACTTTTTCTTTAAACAGTTTGGCATTCTCATAGGCCTGGGTTCTCCACTCATCAAGTGAGCTAATGTCAAATAGTCTCTTCTCACCGACAAGTTTGAAGTCATAATTGAGCTCTTTAGTGGCCCAATATGCCTTATGTTCTAGTTCGAGAGGTAAGTGACATGCTTTTCCATAAACCATTTTATATGGAGACATACTCATAGGATTTTTATATGCAGTTCTATAGGCCCATAATGCATCATCAAGTTTCTTGGACCAATTCCTTCTAGATCTATTAACAGTCTTTTGCAAAATTAATTTAACCTATCTATTACTCAATTCTACTTGACCACTAGACTGTGGGTGATACAGAGATGCAATTTTGTGATTAACATCATACTTAGCAAGCATCTTAAAAAGCACCATGAATAAAATGTGAACCGCCATCAGTCATTAAATATCTAGGGACTGCAAACCTCAGAAAAATTAACTTCTTTAAGCATCTTAATAGAGGTGTTATGATCAGCACTACTAGTTGGAATAGCTTCTGCCCACTTAGTAACGTAATTAACAGCAACTAAAATATGTGTATACCCATTAGAGGAAGGAACGGTCCCATATAATCAAAGCCCCAAACATCAAATGGTTAAATAATAAGTGAATAGTTCATAGGCATTTCTTGACGTCTACTAATATTACCAATTCTTTGACATTCATCACAAGACATACGGGCATCTTTGAAGAGAGTAGACCAATAAAAACCGGATTGCAATCCCTTATGTGCAGTTCTATCTCCAGCATGGTGTCCTCCATAAGCCTCAGAGTGACACTTGCATAGGATCTGTTCCTGTTCATGCTCAGGCAGAGGCGGAGGACGGATTTTTCTAAGGTGTGGCGAAGTCTTAAGGAAAGAATTTTTTTGATGCAAATCAAAAGAGTCAATACACATTACAAAAGGAAACCCCAATACAATGAAAATGTAGGCATATTTCAATAGGAAAATAACCTAAAACAAACCAATAATGAAGATTTCAATGGCGTTTAGAACTGCGCCGGTTGGGCATCTTATTATCTTTTATGCATAATCATCTAAAAACAAAAACTTGTGCGTCCACAGTACACTAGCATGAATGAAAAAATATAGACAAACTTTCCACCATATTGTACAAGGTCGCTACATAAATTTTTATCCGGTATATTCAGAATTACTGTAGTCGGTTCAGATCCTGCAGAATTGACAGAAGAAAATTTGCCAATACCCAACAAAGTGGCTGCAATTAGTCCTCTGGTTCGTACACCGGGGAATGACCAGGAAAATTCCCAACTGCCGTCGTCTGCTGGAACTTGCTTCTACCGCCACTGAAGCCGCCGCTTGCTTCCTTCGCTGGAGCTTGCTGCGGCAGCCCTCTAAGCCCCCAGCCTGCCGCCGCCGTCAGCTGCCCCTGTCATCAGTCACCCGCCTGGTCCTCGCGACATGGCCAGCAACCGCCATCGCGCTAGCTGCTTAGGGTCAGAGGCGGAGGACGATTTTTTAAGGTGTGGTGAAGTCTTAAGGAAAGAATTTTTTTTGATGCAAATCAAAAGAGTCAATACACATTACAAACGGAAACCCCAATACAATGAAAATGTAGGCATATTTCAATAGGAAAATAACCTAAAACAAACCAATAATGAAGATTTCAATGGCGTCTAGAAGTGCGCCGGTTGGGCATCTTATTAGCTTTTATGCATAATCATCTAAAAACAAAAACTTGTGTGTCCACAGTACACTAGCATGAATGAAAAAATATAGACAAACTTTCCACCATATTGTACAAGGTCGCTACATAAATTTTTATCCGTTATATTCAGAATTACTGTAGTTGGTTCAGATCCTGCAGAATTGACAGAAGAAAATTTGCCAATACCCAACAAAGTGGCTGCAATTAGTCCTCTGGTTCGTACACCGGGGAATGACCAGGAAAATTCCCAACTGCCGTCGTCTGCTGGAACTTGCTTCTACCGCCACTGAAGCTGCCGCTTGCTTCCTTCGCTGGAGCTTGCTGCGGCAGCCCTCTAAGCCCCCAGCCTGCCGCTGCCGTCAGCTGCCCCCGTCATTAGTCGCCCGCCTGGTCCTCGCGACATGGCCAGCAGCCGCCATTGCGCTAGCTGCTTAGGGTTGCGTCGCGTCTGGGTAGAGTTGGTTGCGTGCGTGCGTGTGCATTGTGTGTGTGGCCGCTCGATCGAATCAAACCTTTTTTTAGACACTCTCAATCGAATCAAACCTGTCGTGCCTGCCTGCGTGGCCCAACAGCTGGATGTGTTGGCCCATCAGGCCAGCGCTGTTGGTTGCGGTCGATCGAAACAGCCGATGCCGATCCAGAGTCTGCCGATCGATAGATGCATAGGTATAAAAAAATTGCCCCAGAATCAAGGTATGGCGGATGCCATACCCTGCCCACTGGAGCCCTCCGCCAGTGTGCTCAGGTACGCAACGTCTAATAACACCATTTACTACTTCTTTATAAAGGTGTGGGTCATCCCAGAAGTAATGTCTTAAATCATAGAAAAACATTTTTTTGCTGGTATGTGAAACTAGGTGGTATAAATTTAGCAACAATGTAATTAGCATAATCAACATGCCATGGAGCAGTACGAGAAGCATTTATGACAGCTAATTGTTCATCAGGAAAGCTATCATCTATAGGTAGTGAGTCATCAAGAACATTCTCTAACCTAGACAAATTGTCTGCAACGGGGTTCTCAGCTCCCTTTCTATCAATAAATATGCAAATCAAATTCTTGTAGCAAGAGAACCCATCTAATAAGTCTAGGTTTAGCATCTTTCTTTTCCATAAGATATTTAATAGAAGCATGATCAGTATGAACAATTACTTTAGAATCAACAATATAAGGTTTGAACTTATCACAAGCAAATACAACTGCTAAAAATTCTTTTTCAGTAGTAGCATAATTGATTTGGGCACCGTCTAGAGTTTTACTAGCATATTGGATAAGATTTAATTTATTATCAACTCTTTGTCCTAAGATAGCACCTACAGCATAATCACTAGCATCACACATCATTTCAAAGGATAAATTCCAATCAGGTGGCTGAACAATATGTGCAGAAATCAAGGCTTTCTTAAGTATTTCAAATGCTTCTACACAATCATCATCAAAGATAAAAGGAACATATTTTTGTAACAGATTAGTCAGAGGACTAGAATTTTCGAGAAGTCTTTAATAAACCTCCTATAAAAACCGGCATGACCAGGGAAACTTCTTATACCTTTGATGTCCTTAGGACAGGACATCTTTTCAATAGCATCAACTTTAGCTTTATCAACTTCAATACCTCTTTCAGAAACTTTATGCCCCAAGACAATACCTTCATTAACCATAAAGTGGCACTTCTCCCAATTCAAGATAAGATTAGTTTCTTCACATCTCAGCAAAACTCGATCAAGGTTGCTTAAGAAATCATCAAAAGAAGTTCCATATACGGAAAAATCATCCATGAAAACCTGAACAATCTTCTCACAAAAGTCAGAGAATATAGCGGTCATACATCTTTGAAAGGTAGCAGGTGCATTACATAAACCAAAAGGCATACGTCTATAAGCAAAGATACCAAAAGGGCACGTAAAAGTGGTCTTCTCCTGATCCTCTTTTGACACAGGTATTTGAGAGAAACCAGAATAACCATCTAGAAAGCAAAAATGAGTATGTTTGGATAATCTTTCTAGCATTTGATCAATAAAAGGTAAGGGGTAATGATCCTTTCTAGTAGCTTTATTTAATTTGCAGAAGTCAATTACCATTCTATAACATGTAACATTTCTTTGTGGGGTCAATTCATCTTTATGATTAGGAACAACAGTAATACCTCCCTTCTTAGGGACACAATGGACAGGACTTACCCACTGACTATCAGCAACAGGATAAATTATACCTGCCTCCAGAAGCTTTAGTATTTCATTTCTTACCACTTCTCTCATCTTAGGATTTAACTGTCGTTGGTGATCAACAACCGATTTAGCATCTTTCCCTAATTTTATTTTGTGCTAGCATAGAGTGGGACTAATGCCCTTAAGATCATCAAGAGTATATCCAATAGTAGCACGGTGTTTCTTCAGAGTTTTCAATAATCTCCCTTCTTCCTGCTCTGAAAGGTTAGCACTAATAATAACATGATATATCTTCTTTTCATCAAGATAAGCATATTTAAGAGTATCGGGTAATGGTTTAAGTTGAAACATGGGATCACCCTTGGGTGGAGGAGGATCCCCTAGAATTTCAATAGGCAAGTTGTGTTTTAAAATAGGTCCCTGCTTAAAGAATACTTCATCTATTTCCCTTCTTTCATTCATAAACATATCATTTTCATGGTCTAGCAAATATTGTTCTAAAGGATCATTAGGAGGCACGACAATAGAAGTAAGACCAATAATTTCATCTTTACTAGGCAATTCTTTATCATGGGGTTGTCTACGAAATTTAGCAAAATTAAAATCATGAGACATATCCCGTAAGCCAACAGAAAGAACATCCTTTTTGCAGTCTATCTTAGCATTAAAAGTATTCAAGAAGGGTCTACCAAATATAATGGGACAAAAATCATCTTGTGGGAAACTAAGAACAAGAAAATCAGTAGGATATTGAACTTTCCCACACAAGACTTCAACATCTCTAACAATCCCAACTAGTGAAATAGTATCTCTATTGTCAAGCTTAATAGTGACATCAATTTCTTCTATCTCAGCAGGTGCAATATCATGCATAATTTCTTTATATAAAGTATAAGTGTTGGGTTTCGTAGTAATTTCAAAAAAAATTCCTACGCACACGCAAGATCATGTGATGCATAGCAATGAGAGGGGAGAGTGCTGTCTATGTACCCACGCAGATCGACTGCGGAAGGGTTGACACAACGTAGAGGAAGTAGTCGTACGTCTTCACGATCCAACCGATCAAGCACCGAAACTACGGCACCTCCGAGTTCGAGCACACGTTTAGCTCGATGACGATCTCCGGACTCCGATCCAGCAAAGTGTCGGGGAAGAGTTCCGTCAGCACGACGACGTGGTGACGATCTTGATGTACTACAGCAGCAGGGCTTCGCCTAAACTCCGCTATAGTATTATCGAGGACTATGGTGGCTGGGGGCGCCGCACACGGCTAAGGAATAGATCACGTGGATCAACTTGTGTGCTTCTGGGGTGCCTCTGCCTCAGTATATAAAGGAGCCAAGGGGGAGGGGGCCGCCGGCCAGGAGGTGGGCGCAGGAGGAGTCCTACTCCTCCCGGGAGTAGGACTCCCTCCCCCCCAATCCTAGTTGGACTAGGATTCCCCGAGGGGGAAAGAGGGAGAGGGGGGCCGGCCACCTCTCCTAGTCCTAATAGGACTAGGGGAGGGGGAGGCGCGCGGCCACCCTGGGCTGCCCCTTTCTCCTTTCCACTAAAGCCCACTAAGGCCCATATGGCTCCCGGGGGGCTCCGGTAACCTCCCGGTACTCCGGTAAAATCCCGATTTCACCCGGAACACTTCCGATGTCCAAATATAGGCTTCCAATATATCAATCTTTATGTCTCGACCATTTCGAGACTCCTCGTCATGTTCGTGATCACATCCGCGACTCCGAACAACCTTCGGTACATCAAAATGCATAAACTCATAATATAACTGTCATCGTAACCTTAAGCGTGCGGACCCTATGGGTTCGAGAACAATGTAGACATGACTGAGACACGTCTCCGGTCAATAACCAATAGCGGGACCTGGATGCCCATATTGGCTCCTACATATTCTACGAAGATCTTTATCGGTCAGACCGCATAACAACATACGTTGTTCCCTTTGTCATCGGTATGTTACTTGCCCGAGATTCGATCGTCGGTATCCAATACCTAGTTCAATCTCGTTACCGGCAAGTCTCTTTACTCGTTTTGTAATACATCATCCCGCGACTAACTCATTGGTTGCAATGCTTGCAAGGCTTATGTGATGTGCATTACCGAGAGGGCCCAGAGATACCTCTCCGACAATCGGAGTGACAAAACCTAATCTCGAAATACGCCAACCCAACATGTACCTTTGGAGACACCTGTAGTACTCCTTTATAATCACCCAGTTACGTTGTGACGTTTGGTAGTACCCAAAGTGTTCCTCCGGTAAATGGGAGTTGCATAATCTCATAGTTATAGGAACATGTATAAGTCATGAAGAAAGCAATAGCAACATACTAAATGATCGGGTGCTAAGCTAATGGAATGGGTCATGTCAATCAGATCATTCTCTTAATGATGTGATCCCGTTAATCAAATAACAACTCATTGTTCATGGTTAGGAAACATAACCATCTTTGATTAACGAGCTAGTCAAGTAGAGGCATACTAGTGACACTTTGTTTGTCTATGTATTCACACATGTATTATGTTTCCGGTTAATACAATTCTAGCATGAATAATAAACCTTTATCATGATTATAAGGAAATAAATAATAACTTTATTATTGCCTCTAGGGCATATTTCCTTCAGTCTCCCACTTGCACTAGAGTCAATAATCTAGATTACACCATAATGATTTTAACACCCATGGAGCCTTGGTGTTGATCATGTTTTGCTCGTGGTAGAGGCTTAGTCAACGGGTCTGCAACATTCAGATCCGTATGTATCTTGCAAATCTCTATCTCTCCCACCTGGACTAGATCCCGGATGGAATTGAAGCGTCTCTTGATGTGCTTGGTTCTCTTGTGAAATCTGGATTCCTTTGCCAAGGCAATTGCACCAGTATTGTCACAAAAGATTTTCATTGGACCCGATGCACTAGGTATGACACCTAGATCGGATATGAACTCCTTCATCCAGACTCCTTCGTTCGCTGCTTCCGAAGCAGCTATGTACTCCGCTTCACATGTAGATCCCGCTACGACGCTTTGTTTAGAACTGCACCAACTGACAGCTCCACCGTTTAATGTAAACACGTATCCGGTTTGCGATTTAGAATCGTCCGGATCAGTGTCAAAGCTTGCATCAACGTAACCATTTACGATGAGCTCTTTGTGACCTCCATATACGAGAAACATATCCTTAGTCCTTTTCAGGTATTTCAGGATGTTCTTGACCGCTGTCCAGTGATCCACTCCTGGATTACTTTGGTACCTCCCTGCTAGACTTATAGCAAGGCACACATCGGGTCTGGTACACAGCATTGCATACATGATAGATCCTATGGCTGATGCATAAGGAACATCTTTCATATTCTCTCTATCTTCTGCAGTGGTCGGGCATTGAGTCTTACTCAACTTCACACCTTGTAACACAGGCAAGAATCCTTTCTTTGCTTGATCCATTTTCAACTTCCTCAAAATCTTGTCAAGGTATGTGCTTTGTGAAAGTCCAATTAAGCGTGTTGATCTATCTCTATAGATCTTTATGCCTAATATGTAAGCAGCTTCACCGAGGTCTTTCATTGAAAAACTCTTATTCAAGTATCCCTTTATGCTATCCAGAAATTCTATATCATTTCCAATTAGTAATATGTCATCCACATATAATATCAGAAATGCTACAGAGCTCCCACTCACTTTCTTGTAAATACAGGCTTCTCCGAAAGTATGTATAAAACCAAATGCTTTGATCACACTATCAAAGCGTTTATTCCAACTCCGAGAGGCTTGCACCAGTCCATAAATGGATCGCTGGAGCTTGCACACTTTGTTAGCTCCCTTTGGATCGACAAAACCTTCTGGTTGCATCATATACAACTCTTCTTCCAGAAATCCATTCAGGAATGCAGTTTTGACATCCATTTGCCAAATTTCATAATCATAAAATGCAGCAATTGCTAACATGATTCGGACAGACTTAAGCATTGCTACGGGTGAGAAGGTCTCATCGTAGTCAACCCCTTGAACTTGTCGAAAACCTTTTGCGACAAGTCGAGCTTTGTAGACAGTAACATTACCGTCAGCGTCAGTCTTCTTCTTGAAGATCCATTTATTCTCAATTGCTTGCCGATCATCGGGCAAGTCAACCAAAGTCCATACTTTGTTCTCATACATGGATCCCATCTCAGATTTCATGGCTTCAAGCCATTTTGCGGAATCTGGGCTCACCATCGCTTCTTCATAGTTCGTAGGTTCATCATGATCTAGTAGCATGACTTCCAGAACAGGATTACCGTACCACTCTGGCGCGGATCTTACTCTGGTTGATCTACGAGGTTCAGTAGTATCTTGATCTGAAGTTTGATGATCATTATCATTAGCTTCCTCACTAACTGGTGTAGGTGTCACTAGAACGGTTTTCTGTGATGTACTACTTTCTAGTAAGGGAGCAGGTACAGTTACCTCGTCAAGTTCTACTTTCCTCCCACTCACTTCTTTCGAGAGAAACTCCTTCTCTAGAAAGTTTCCGAATTTAGCAACAAAAGTCTTGCCTTCGGATCTGTGATAGAAGGTGTATCCAATAGTTTCCTTTGGATATCCTATGAAGACACATTTCTCCGATTTGGGTTCGAGCTTATCAGGTTGAAGCTTTTTCACATAAGCATCGCAGCCCCAAACTTTCAGAAACGACAACTTGGTTTGTTGCCAAACCATAGTTCATAAGGCGTCGTCTCAATGGATTTTGATGGTGCCCTATTTAACGTGAATGTGGCCGTCTCTAGAGCGTATCCCCAAAACGATAGCGGTAAATCAGTAAGAGACATCATAGATCGCACCATATCTAGTAAAGTACGATTACGACGTTCGGACACACCATTACGCTGTGGTGTTCCGGGTGGCGTGAGTTGCGAAACTATTCCACAATTTTTCAAATGTACACCAAACTCGTAACTCAAATATTCTCCTCCACGATCAGATCGTAGAAACTTTATTTTCTTGTTACGATGATTTTCAACTTCACTCTGAAATTCCTTGAACTTTTCAAATGTTTCAGACTTATGTTTTATTAAGTAGATATACCCATATCTGCTTAAATCATCTGTGAAGGTGAGAAAATAACGATATCCGCCACGAGCCTCAATATTCATCGGACCACATATGTCTGTATGTATGATTTCCAACAAATCTATTGCTCTCTCCATAGTACCGGAGAATGGTGTTTTGGTCATCTTGCCCATGAGGCACGGTTCGCAAGTACCAAGTGATTCATAATCAAGTGGTTCCAAAAGTCCATAAGAATGGAGTTTCTTCATGCGCTTTACACCGATATGACCTAAACGGCAGTGCCACAAATAAGTTGCACTCTCATTATCAACTCTGCATCTTTTGGCTTCAACATTATGAATATGTGTGTTACTACTATCGAGATTCAACAAGAATAGACCACTCTTAAAGGGTGCATGACCATAAAAGATATTACTCATATAAATAGAACAACCATTATTCTTTGATTTAAATGAATAACCGTCTCGCATCAAACAAGATCCAGATATAATGTTCATGCTTAACGCTGGCACCAAATAACAATTATTTAGGTCTAATACTAATCCCGAAGGTAGATGTAGAGGTAGCGTGCCGACTGCGATCACATCGACTTTGGAACCGTTTCCCACGCGCATCGTCACCTCGTCCTTAACCAATCTTCGCTTGATCCGTAGTCCCTGTTTCGAGTTGCAAATATTAGCAACAGAACCAGTATCAAATACCCAGGTGCTACTGCGAGCATTAGTAAGGTACACATCAATAACATGTATATCACATATACCTTTGTTCACCTTGCCATCCTTCTTATCCGCCAAATACTTGGGGCAGTTCCGCTTCCAGTGACCAGTCTGCTTGCAATAGAAGCACTCAGTTTCAGGCTTAGGTCCAGGTTTGGGTTTCTTCTCTTTAGTAGCAACTTGCTTGCCGTTCCTTTTGAAGTTCCCCTTCTTCTTTCCTTTGCCCTTTTTCTTGAAACTAGTGGTCTTGTTGACCATCAACACTTGATGCTCCTTCTTGATTTCTACCTCCGCAGCTTTTAGCATTGCGAAGAGCTCGGGAATAGTCTTGTTCATCCCTTGCATATTATAGTTCATCACGAATCTCTTGTAGCTTGGTGGCAGTGATTGAAGAATTCTGTCAATGACGCAATCATCTGGAAGATTAACTCCCAATTGAATCAAGTGATTATTATACCCAGACATTTTAACTATATGCTCACTGACAGAACTGTTTTCCTCCATCTTGCAGCTATAGAACTTATTGGAGACTTCATATCTCTCAATCCGGGCATTTGCTTGAAATATTAACTTCAACTCCTAGAACATCTCATATGCTCCATGACGTTCAAAACGTCGTTGAAGTCCCGATTCTAAGCCGTAAAGCATGGCACACTGAACTATCGAGTAGTCATCAGCTTTGCTCTGCCAGACGTTCATAACATCCGGCGTTGCTCCTGCAGCAGGCCTGGCACCCAGCGGTGCTTCCAGGACGTAATTCTTCTGTGCAGCAATGAGGATAATCCTCAAGTTACGGACCCAGTCCGTGTAATTGCTACCATCATCTTTCAACTTTGCTTTCTCAAGGAACGCATTAAAATTCAACGGAACAATAGCACGAGCCATCTATCTACAATCAAACATAAACAAGCAAGATACTAATCAGGTACTAAGTTTCATGATAAATTTAAGTTCAGTTAATCAAATTAATTAAAGAACTCCCACTTAGATAGACATCCCTCTAATCCTCTAAGTGATTATGTGATCCAAATCAACTAAACCATAACCAATCATCACGTGAGATGGAGTAGTTTTCAATGGTGAACATCGTTATGTTGATCATATCTACTATATGATTCACGCTCGACCTTTCGGTCTCCGTGTTCCGAGGCCATATCTGTATATGCTTGGCTCATCAAGTATAACCTGAGTATTCCGCGTGTGCAACTGTTTTGCACCCGTTGTATTTGAACGAAGAACCTATCACACCCGATCATCACGTGGTGTCTCAGCACGAAGAACTTTCGCAACGGTGCATACTCAGGGAGAACACTTCTTGATAATTTAGTGAGAGATCATCTTATAATGCTACCGTCAATCAAAGCAAGATAAGATGCATAAAAGGATAAACATCACATGCAATCAATATAAGTGATATGATATGGCCATCATCATCTTGTGCTTGTGACCTCCATCTCCGAAGCACCGTCGTGATCACCATCGTCACCGGCGTGACACCTTGATCTCCATCGTAGCATCATTGTCGTCTCGCCAAGCTTGTGCTTCTATGACTATCGCTACCGCTTAGTGATAAAAGTAAAGCATTACATCGCGATTGCATTGCATACAATAAAACGACAACCATAAGGCTCCTGCTAGTTGCCGATAACTCGGTTACAAAACATGATCATCTCATACAATAAAATTCAGCATCATGTCTTGACCATATCACATCACAACATGCCCTGCAAAAACAAGTTAGACGTCCTCTACTTTGTTGTTGCAAGTTTTACGTGGCTGCTACGGGCTTAAGCAAGAACCAATCTCACCTACGCATCAAAACCACAACGATAGTTTGTCAAATAGACTCCGTTTTAACCTTCGCAAGGACCGGGCGTAGCCATACTTGGTTCAACTAAAGTTGGAGAGACAGTCGCCCACAAGCCACCAATGTGCAAAGCACGTCGGGGGAACCGGTCTCGCGTAAGCGTACGCGTAATGTTCGTCCGGGTCGTCTCGTCCAACAATGCCGCCAAACCAAAGTATGACATGCTGGTAGGCAGTATGACTTATATCGCCCACAACTCACTTGTGTTCTACTCGTGCATATAACATCAACTTAAATAACCTAGGCTCGGATGCCACTGTAGGGTTTCGTAGTAATTTCAAAAAAAAAATCCTACGCACACGCAAGATCATGTGATGCATAGCAATGAGAGGGGAGAGTGCTGTCTATGTACCCACGCAGACCGACTGCGGAAGGGTTGACACAACATAGAGGAAGTAGTCGTACGTCTTCACGATCCAACCGATCAAGCACCGAAACTACGGCACCTCCGAGTTCGAGCACACGTTTAGCTCGATGACGATCTCCGGACTCCGATCCAGCAAAGTGTCGGGGAAGAGTTCCGTCAGCACGACGACGTGGTGACGATCTTGATGTACTACAGCAGCAGGGCTTCGCCTAAACTCCGCTATAGTATTATCGAGGACTATGGTGGCTGGGGGCGCCGCACACGGCTAAGGAATAGATCACGTGGATCAACTTGTGTGCTTCTGGGGTGCCTCTGCCTCAGTATATAAAGGAGCCAAGGGGGAGGGGGCCGCCGGCCAGGAGGTGGGCGCAGGAGGAGTCCTACTCCTCCCGGGAGTAGGACTCCCCCCCCCCCAATCCTAGTTGGACTAGGATTCCCCGAGGGGGAAAGAGGGAGAGGGGGGCCGGCCACCTCTCCTAGTCCTAATAGGACTAGGGGAGGGGGAGGCGCGCGGCCACCCTGGGCTGCCCCTTTCTCCTTTCCACTAAAGCCCACTAAGGCCCATATGGCTCCCGGGGGGCTCCAGTAACCTCCCGGTACTCCGGTAAAATCCCGATTTCACCCGGAACACTTCCGATGTCCAAATATAGGCTTCCAATATATCAATCTTTATGTCTCGACCATTTCAAGACTCCTCGTCATGTTCGTGATCACATCCGCGACTCCGAACAACCTTCGGTACATCAAAATGCATAAACTCATAATATAATTGTCATCGTAACCTTAAGCGTGCGGACCCTATGGGTTCGAGAACAATGTAGACATGACTGAGACACGTCTCCGGTCAATAACCAATAGCGGGACCTGGATGCCCATATTGGCTCCTACATATTCTACGAAGATCTTTATCGGTCAGACCGCATAACAACATACGTTGTTCCCTTTGTCATCGGTATGTTACTTGCCCGAGATTCGATCGTCGGTATCCAATACCTAGTTCAATCTCGTTACCGGCAAGTCTCTTTACTCGTTTTGTAATACATCATCCCGCGACTAACTCATTGGTTGCAATGCTTGCAAGGCTTATGTGATGTGCATTACCGAGAGGGCCCAGAGATACCTCTCCGACAATCGGAGTGACAAAACCTAATCTCGAAATACGCCAACCCAACATGTATCTTTGGAGACACCTGTAGTACTCCTTTATAATCACCCAGTTACGTTGTGACGTTTGGTAGTACCCAAAGTGTTCCTCCGGTAAATGGGAGTTGCATAATCTCATAGTTATAGGAACATGTATAAGTCATGAAGAAAGCAATAACAACATACTAAACGATCGGGTGCTAAGCTAATGGAATGGGTCATGTCAATCAGATCATTCTCTTAATGATGTGATCCCGTTAATCAAATAACAACTCATTGTTCATGGTTAGGAAACATAACCATCTTTGATTAACGAGCTAGTCAAGTAAAGGCATACTAGTGACACTTTGTTTGTCTATGTATTCACACATGAATAATAAACCTTTATCATGATTATAAGGAAATAAATAATAACTTTATTATTGCCTCTAGGGCATATTCCTTCAATAAGGTATTGCACTGACACTAGCACCCATATCGCATAAGCCATGATAACAATGATCTCCTATTTTAACAGAAATACCAGGCATGCGTACAACAGGTCCATGTTTATCTTTAGTATCGGGTCTAGCAATTCTAGCAGCTTCATCACAAAACTAAATAACATGCCCATCAATATTATCGACCAAGAGATCTTTAACCATAGCAATACTAGGTTCAACTTTAATTTGCTCAGAGGGTGTAGGTGTTCTAGTATTACTCTTACGAACCACAGTTGAAGCTTTAGCATGATCCTTTATTCTAGCAGGAAAGGGTGGTTTCTCAATATAAGCGGTAGGAACAATAAGATCAACATTATAAGTGACAGTCTTTTCTTTAAATTTAATAGGTCCAACTACTTTTACTTCAATGGGAGGATGATATTTAAGACACTTCTCCTTAGGGAGATCAACATGAGTAGCAAATGATTCACAGAAAGAACCTACTATCTCAGAGTCAAGTCCATATTTAGTGCTAAATTCACGAAAAGCATCGGTATCCATAAAAGATTTAACACAATCAAATTTAGGTGTTATACCTGAATCCTTACCTTCTCGAGTTCCCAATCTTCAGAGTTGCGTTTAATTCTTTCCAATAAATCCCATTTGAATTCAATAGTCTTCATCATAAAAGAACCAGTACAAGAAGTATCGAGCATGGAGCGATTATTGAGAGAAAGCCGATCATAATTTTTTGAATAATAATTTCTCTTGAGAGCTCATGATTAGGGCATGAATATAACATTGACTTAAGCCTCCCCCAAGCTTGAGCGATGCTTTCTCCTTTGCGAGGCCAAAGATTATATATATAATTATGATCATGATGAACCAGATGCATAGGATAAAACTTCCGATGAAATTCCAATTTCAATCGGTTGTAGTTCCACGATCCAATATCATCACATAGCCTAAACCATGTCAATGCCTTTCCCTTCAAAGATAAAGGGAAGACCTTCTTCTTGATAACATCCTCAGACATACCTACAAGCTTAAATAATCCACAAACTTCATCCACATAGATTAGGTGCAAATCGGGATGTAATGTTCCATCTCCTGTAAAAGGATTAGCTAGTAGTTTCTCTATCATACCCGAAGGAATTTCAAAGTAAACATTTTCAGTAGGTTCAGTAGGTTGAGGAGCAACTCTTTGCTCTACTGGTCGGGGTGAAGATACCCCGAACAAGCCCCTCAAAGGATTACTTTCCATAGTAACAAGTGACAGTAAATTTCAGCACACTATATACATTTTTCCTTACCAAATTCCACTTACCAAAGGCGCTTCACTCCCTGGAAATGGCACCAGAAAAGAGTCTTGATGACCCACAAGTATAGGGGATCGATCGTAGTCCTTTCGATAAGTAAGAGCGTCGAAGCCAATGAGGAGTAGAAGGAAATGACAAGCGGTTTTCAGTAAGGTATTCTCTGCAAGCATTGAAATTATCGGTAACAGATAGTTTTGTGATAAGGTAATTCGTAACGGGTAATAGGTAATAAAAGTAAAGAGGGTGCAGCAAGGTGGCCCAATCCTTTTTGTAGCAAAGAAAAAGCTTGGACAAACTCTTATATAAAGGAAAGCGCCCCTGAGGACACATGGGAATTATCGTCAAGCTAGTTTTCATCATGCTCGTATGATTCGCGTTCGTTACTCTGATAATTTGATATGTGGATGGACCGGTGCTTGGGTACTGCCCTTACTTGGACAAGCATTCCACTTATGATAAACCCCCCTTGCAAGCATCCACAACTACAAAAGAAGTATTAAGGTAAACCTAAAAATAACATGAAACATGTGGATCCAAATCAGCCCCTTACGAAGCAACGCATAAACTAGGGTTTAAGCTTCTGTCACTCTAGCAATCCATCATCTACTTATTACTTCCCAATGCCTTCCCCTAGGCCCAAACAATGGTGAAGTGTCATGTAGTCTACGTTCACATAACACCACTAGAGGAGAGACAACATACATCTCATCAAAATATCGAACGAATACCAAATTCACATGACTACTTATAGCAAGACTTCTCCCATGTCCTCAGGAACAAACATAACTACTCACAAATTATATTCATGTTCATAATTAGAGGGGTATTAATATGCATAAAGGATCTGAACATATGATCTTCCACCAAATAAACCAACTAGCATCAACTATAAGGAGTAATCAACACTACTAGCAACCCACAGGTACCAATCCGAGGTTTTGAGACAAAGATTGGATACAAAAGATGAACTAGGGTTTGAGATGAGATGGTGATGGTGAAGATGCTCATGGAGATTGACCCCCTCCCGATGAGAGAATCGATGGTGATGACGATGGTGATGATTTCCCCCTCCCAAAGTGATGTTTTCCCGGCAGAACAGCTCCGTCAGAGCCCTTGATTGGTTCTGCCAAGGTTCCGCCTCGAGACGGCGGCGCTTCGTCCCGAAAACTTCCTTCTGATTTTTCTAGGCGAAAGACTTCATATAGCAAAAGATGGGCACCGGAGGCCTACCAGGGGCGCCACGAGACAGGGGGCGCGCCTAGTGGGTAGGGCGCGCCCCCCACCCTCGTGGATGGTGGGTGGCCCCCCTCTGGTGCTTTCTTCGCCCAAATATTTTTTATATATTCCAAAACTGACTTTCGTGGAGTTTCAAGACTTTTGGAGTTGTGCAGAATAGGTCTATAATATTTGCTCCTTTTCTAGCCTAGAATTTCAGCTGCCAGCATTCTCCCTCTTTGTGTAAACCTTGTAAAATAAGAGAGAATAGGCATAATTATTGTGACATAATGTGTAATAACAACCCATAATGCAATAAATATCGATATAAAAGCATGATGCAAAATGGACGTATCAAGGAGGTCCTCGAACTAACAGGGATGTTGTACCATGGGCCCATCACGCGGGATGATGTCCGAGCACTACTACCCGCTCAGCGTCTGGACCTAAAACCTTTCAACAAGCTCGGGTGCTTCCTCCCTAACTATGAAGATTGGAACGCCGACATGGAGGACTGATTGTTGATGACAATGTGTCACTACTGTCTTTCTGTGGCAAAACTTTGAATTTATGCACCGCGAAACTCCGTGATGTGATTAAACCGTCCTCCTGAACTAGCGTAGATCGCTCTAGTTAATTAGTTTGGGTATGAGGAACTTCGTTATTTATGTTTACTATTGGTTGCTTATATTTTGCTAATTATGCCTCTTTGTGTTTCTCAAGTACATTATGTTGCATATTATCGTTGAATTCATCAACCGACGATGCAGGTACATAGATCAGAGATGGCGAAGGACTACTATGCCATATTCGTTGGGAGAGTTTCAGGAATGTATGACCACTGGCCAGACGCACAGGCCCAGCTGGACAAGTACCCGGGCACTAGCCACAGAGGGTTCGACAGCAGAGCTGAAGCGGAAAATAGTTACTTGAGGTGGACACTCCGGCAAGAGAGGGAGCGAAACCGGTGCCTCAAGAAGTACTACATAGTCGCGCTCTTGCTCATACTGATCACTCTTCTCTTCTACATCATGGTTTAAATAGAGATGGTGAAACTTGTGTGTGTGCCATGACCATGCAGTTGTATTTATTCGAGACATTGACATGACTTGTGTATCACTATTTTCGATATGTGATGATATTTGTGTTGGATGATGATGGTATGAGTATGACGAGACTACTGTATGTGTATGATATGATGACAATAATGCATGTTTAGTATGATATAATGAAACTACTATATATGGCATGCACAAATACATCACAAATACGTAGAGGGGACATAAAAATATGAAAGCAGCAATATTAATTAGCAATTACGGTGGTAGGCATCTAGCGGCAGTGCTGGTTTAGTAGCAGTGTTTGCTTCGATGCAGCGCTACAGATAGTTAGTAGTAGCGTTGGTCGGAGCAGTGCTACTGCTAACCATACTTACCAGTAGCATTGGTTCAAGCAGCGCTATACTGCTACAACTTAGCTGTAGCGCGTTAGCAGTAGCACTGGATCCAGCGTTATTGCTATAGGTATTTTCAACGCTGCTAGTAGGCTTTCTTCTAGTAGTGCTAGCCCGCAGCCTCAGCAACCGCTGATCGTGTATCGGTGCCACCTTCCCGCAGCGCAACGCGGTGGGAGAGTCGGCAAGGAGCTCTGTGTTGGGGAATAAGGGGAAGAAACATGGGTTGTCAGAGCCGCTGGCAACGGGATATGGGTGGGCTTCGAGCAATCGTGCGGGGCCTACGGAGGACACCCAGCGCGCCACTAGGCGACCAGCACAAGACTTGGCCGATCGGCCGATTTGGAAAGTTTACCTGACTACGCCCGGCTTGACAGATTTGTCAACAAAAATGTAGTTTGCATTTTCACTTTGCGGGGAAATGTACTTTGTGCTTATCCAATGAGTCTTATCTAGCAATTTTGTGTTGGAAGAAATTAATATTGATCATTTCACATGTGCAATGAAAAGTAAACAAGTTACGATTATGAGTTAAGACCCGTACTTTGAAAACAGTACCGGCTTGGTGAATAGAAGGAGCCCATCATATAATCTTATTCTATTTTGATTGTCCTGGCCTCTTTTCATCTCCTTGTATGATTTTCTGATGGGTCTGAAATGCTGCGATTAAAAGATGATTGTGTGCATCAATCAATACAGAGGTCAGGAGAATGCCTCCTTTTAAATGGAAATCTCTTCAAATCAGCTTTCATCAGCTCCCTATGTTATAATAACAACAGAATCATAGCCAGCTGGCAAAGTATGCGTAGAGTACCTTCAAAGATCATAAGTTTTATCAAAAACTACACTATCATAGAAGGAGAACACACTTCCCGTTGCAAGCGTATCTCCTGTGTGCAGCTAAAACCAAGCGCGTGTGCATCACATGCTCAATATAATAAAGCATGAATGAAGAGATTGATGTGAATAATAACAAGCAAAAAAGGTTCCATTCATTGCGGAATGAAAACACATGTGTGAAACAGAAGATACGCTTCATATATTTAACTGTGCAATGATGTGCCGATTGATTCGATTGAAACTCTTTGAGCCTGATGCCAACACATGCAACACTGAGGTCAAGAAACAATGGCGATTGCTAATAATACCATATAGCATCCTAACCTCAGGCCTCTTGGGTCCAAATTAATTACAATATCATCTAAAAAACAAATTGATTACATTAACTTGCTAGTACTAGTCATCCATGGTCGTAATCATCGGCGCAAATGTTTGATTAGTACTCCCTCTGTTCCCAAATGTTTGAAGTTCTAGGTTTGTCCTACGTCAAACTTCTTTACGTTTGACCATGTCTATAAAAAAAATATACAAACATCTAAAACACCAAATTAGTTTGATTACATAAATTATATTATCATATTATATATATTTATATTAGTAAAATTCCCTATCAAACTTAAGGATGTTTGACTTAGGAAAATTCTAGAAGTTCAAATATTTTGGAACATAGGAAGTAATACATTCATTTTTTACAGTGCAAATTCCTTTTTCATAAATGTAGCTAGACAATGTTTTTTTTGTTGATTATGGTTTTCTATCCTTGTTTCTTTTTTTGCGACAAACACTTCTGATCTATTCATCAAACATCATGGCGGTGCAAAGAACACAAGAAGCACTAGAAATTACATCTATTTTCATAGACCACCTAGCGACAACTACCAGCACTGGAGCGAGCTAAAGGCGTGCCGCCTTCATTGCCCCTCCTTCACCAGAAACAGGAAAATCTTGTTGTAGTGGACAATCGGGAAGCCGTCGTGCTAAGGCCCCAAAGAATGAGCGCACCAGAACAGCAATCGTCGCTAATGAAGAGAAGCATAGATCGGAAGGAACCAACATGTAGACACACGTATGCAGATCCACCAAAGACAAACACCGGCCGAATCCCTTAAGATCCGCCCGAGACACACCTCCACATGCCCTTCAACGGTGCTAGACACACTTCTGGGACGGGGGCTAGGCGAGGAGAACATCATTTCATACTAAAAGAGTCACCGTTGCCGCCTCGTCTTATTAAGCAGGACACAAACCCTAAAAAAATAAAAAAACATCTAAAAACGGAGCAGGAGCCCTCCACCGACAATGGCCTGGATCCACCACGCCTTCATAGCTCTAAAGCGAGAGGAGACGAAGTAGATCGACAACAATGCCGGTGGGAAACGTGGTAACCCTAATCACGAGTCTCTTGTATGCTGAGTACAATTTTAGTTCTACTGTTGATAGTGGTTTTGTACTTATATGCTAAGTACAACTTTAGCTCTACAATATTCTTTTTTAGGAAATAAAAAGTCGGAATCCATTTTGGCTCTAGGGAGCACATGCTCCTGCGTGCTAAAAGTGGATTTTACAAATGTCAAACAAAGGGAAAAAAATAGATGTGTTTATTGTCACATCCAAATGATACATGCAAATTTTCAAGAAAAAATGTAAGCATTTTGACCTGTGAAAAAAAAAACAAGTAGAACGTCAAATGTTATACTTAATTTTGTTTTTCTTTTGCCGAAGAAGCACTGCTATCCTATGTGGCCTGAAAATTATCAAGTACACTTGTTACACTAATACGAACATCTAAACATTAGAATTTCCAAATTTATTTACTAGTTATTTTGATTTTACTGTTTATTAAGGAGCATATGCTCCCAGAGCCAAAAATCTACGTCCAAAAAAAGTGTGCTACTGTATCAGAGTGTTATTGGGCCGCTAGTGATAGATGACAGATACAAAGAACGGGAGTGAAGTTTGCTGGGTTCTGATTTGTGTGCAACACGTACGCCGCCGCCGCAGGTCAGGGGAGGTGCCAGGCTAGCCCGGCCCTGGGCCTGCTTTGGTGCTACAGTGTTCAAAAGTACCAAAAATACTACAGTAACGAACAAGCTCCAGCAATGGCCGCAGTCAAATCCTTTTCAACAAATGATAGAAACTGAAACATCATGTGGATACAAACACAAAGACACTTATTCTGGATGCCACCCACCCACACACAAAAACATGCTGGCAACAAATCCTTTTCAACAACGAATGGATTTTATTGACTTAAACTGAAACACCAAGTGGATACAAACATAAAGAGACACATTCGCATCTGCATAGTTAAAATGCACATAGCCATGTACACACAAAATAAACATGCTGGCAAGAGCAAAGTCATACAAGACCAAAGCTATATCTAACCGAGAAGCTGCAGTCAAATACCGTGGCCGCCTCCATGTTAGTGGACCCCGTTAACAAATCTCGGTATCATGTCTCGTATGATTGCTTGATTCTCGGATGATCGACGATGTGCCTCGTATTGATTTTATCACATTCTTGGTGCTCTCCTTTTAGCATTTTTTGTAATTCACGAAGAAAATAGTAATTTCAGTAGGCATCCGATTATCAGACCAAACTCTTTTAGAATTTATAATGTGCCATGGTATATTTGAAATCAGAGGTGGAGGACGAATTTTTTTTAAGGTGTGGCGAAGTCTTAAGGAAAGAATTTTTTTGATGCAAATCAAAAGAGTCAATACACATTACAAACGGAAACCCCAATACAATGAAAATGTAGGCATATTTCAATAGGAAAATAACCTAAAACAAACCAATAATGAAGATTTCAATGGCGTCTAGAACTGCGCCGGTTGGGCATCTTATTAGCTTTTATGCATAATCATCTAAAAACAAAAACTTGTGCGTCCACAGTACACTAGCATGAATGAGAAAATATAGACAAACTTTCCACCATATTGTACAAGGTCGCTACATAAATTTTTATCCGTTATATTCAGAATTACTGTAGTTGGTTCAGATCCTGCAGAATTGATAGAAGAAAATTTGCCAATACCCAACAAAGTGGCTGCAATTAGTCCTCTGGTTCGTACACCGGGGAATGACCAGGAAAATTCCCAACTGCCGTCGTCTGCTGGAACTTGCTTCTACCGCCACTGAAGCCGCCGCTTGCTTCCTTCGCTGGAGCTTGCTGCGGCAGCCCTCTAAGCCCCCAGCCTGCCCCCGTCATCAGTCGCCCGCCTGGTCCTCGCGACATGGCCAGCAGCCGCCATCGCGCTAGCTGCTTAGGGTTGCGTCGCGTCTGGGTAGAGTTGGTCGCGTGCGTGCGTGTGCATTGTGTGTGTGGCCGCTCGATCGAATCAAACCTTTTTTTAGACACTCTCAATCGAATCGAACCTGTCGTGCCTGCCTGCATGGCCCAACAGCTGGATGCGTCGGCCCATCAGGCCAGCGCTGCTGGCTGCGGTCGATCGAAACAGTCGATGCCGATTTAGAGTCTGCCGATCGATAGATGCATAGGTATAAAAAAAATTGCCCCAGAATCAAGGTAT
>NC_041388.1:694363824-694367679 GCF_002162155.2 Triticum dicoccoides
CAGTGCTTAGGGTTGCGTCGCGTCTGGGTAGAGTTGGTCGCGTGCGTGCGTGTGCGTTGTGTGTGTGGCCGCTCGATCGAATCAAACCTTTTTTAGACACTCTCAATCGAATCGAACCTGTTGTGCCTGCCTGCGTGGCCCAACAGCTGGATGCGTCGGCCCATCAGGCCAGCGCTGCTGGCTGCGGTCGATCGAAACAGCCGATGCCGATCCAGAGTCTGCCAATCGATAGATGCATAGGTATAAAAAAAATTGCCCCAGAATCAAGGTATGGCGGATGCCATACCCTGCCCACCGGAGCCCTCCGCCAGTGTTTGAAATGCCCTATAAATTGTGATATGTGCATCTATTTATTGTACGCTGTTATTGTGGGCTGGCTGTAAAATTAAATAAAACTGATGAACACACCTTTGCCGTGAGCATGAGTGTGGAACTCAGCAAGGTGTTCCATGTGTCGGCAACTGAGAGCGCCCTTTGCCAATTGCCAAGGGACTTGTTTAAATGCTCGAGAAAAGACTTTCCATATTTTAAAAAATTATGGAAAAAAGTGGCCCAATTGTCTGCAGAGGATAGGGACACGTGGAATCTTGTTGCCGAGTGCCGTCCTACGGGATCTCAGCAACAAGCATATAGCTCGAGTGTTTTTGTGTTGGAGTGTTTTTTTGGAGAACCTAGGCAAATGGAGGTCGTTATCGAGCCCCATGTTTGCCAAGTGTGGTACTCTGCGAAGGGGAGGTTTTCCAAGCTGCCGTGAAATTGAACTCGGCAAACACCAATTTTTCAGTAGTGGCTTCGAACATATGTATCGTAAACATACTACATGTATTATTGACAAATGACATAATTATTTAGCATATCATCTGTAGAGGGCTGTATAACCATATTGTTTGTAATGATACAAATAAGAATTTATAAAACCATAACTTTATTTATCAAACACATTCAACGCAGAAATAGATACACTAAAGATAGTCTAGGTAAATAGATAACTTTATTTATCAAACCTGCTCCAGCAAGTACAGCAGACTGCAGCATTCCTCGTGATGGAAATACATTGAAGGTGATAAAAACGAACATAAGTACAGAAGATATACGGTGGAGACGGAATCTCCACAAGAAGAGAATCTATTCATGCCGTGTAACACGATGGATCATCACGTCACTCGCACCGTTATTTTGCCCTTTTATTTCATGCGCTACAGTATTCTTTTACCAAAACGCCTCTCTCTGCTCTGGAAGGACATAAGAGCTTCGAGATATTCGGCCTCCCCGAAATCAGGCCCGAGCGCGTCGGTGAAGAAGAGCTCGGTGTAAGCCGACTGCCAAAGCATGAATTCGCTGAGCCTGAGTTCGCCGCTGGTCCTGATGAGTAGGTCAGGGTAAGGGAACTCGTCTGTCCAGCTCATCTCGAGCTCGTCGGCGAATAGTGACTTATCGATGTCCTCCGGTCTGAGCAGCTTGTTGTGCGCCTTTTGGGCAAGCTTCTCGCATGCTTGCAAGATGTTCGCTCGCCCACTGTAGCCGATACCTAGCATCAGGTCGGTTTGTGAGTTGCTTCTTGTTTCCTCCTCGGCATCTTGTGAGTCTTCTGCAGATAAGCCGGGAGCCTTGGCAAGTCACCGATTATGTGTAGACGAATCCCATCCCTGCAAAACATAAGAATCTCTACTAATTATTAGTCAATACAAGTATTAGTAGAAGCAATTAGAATAGCTACATACATAGCATCCATAAGCACACGAAAGGAAAGCTCGTGTCTTCGACAACAAGTGCATGCCACCTCCAGTATTGCTCAACAACATCAATCTCGAGACAAAACTTTTGGTAACCGCGGGAGCTAATTAATTAAGAAATTGGGTCCTATCATTCTTGAAGAGTAATCCCTTTGTAGCTCCGGGCTGTAATCTAACTCTACTCTCTTCTTAATTAATGGATGAGGCAAAAATTTTACCTCCGTTTCAAAACAAGCACGCAACATGTCCTAAGTAACACACTAACACTCCACTCTCAGTTTCTAATTCAAGTGAAGTAGTATACTTGTCAAGCTCCCAGGGGCTGTCTTTGTAGTCGGGATTCAATTTACAAATTACCCAACCTGAAGGCCCCTAGGAGTAAGATGCATGGAGAAAGGCAAGAAGAAATGTGGGTATCTTACATGGACATGTTGGTTACGATGCAGTGTGGACATAGTGGTGTCATAAGTGCGGCTCCATTAAAATTAAGCTAAAATGTCAAAGGACAAGAATGACATTTTTCTCACCACAACGGCAGTGGTGATGGAGGAAAGAGGCAAGGATTATAAAATCCTATCGTATATACCTAAAAGATTCATTCATACTAACTTATTTATCTCAACATTCAACCATGCATGAGAAAATGTTTTCTATTTAATTATTCTATGTATGTTCACTAAATATTGTTACAACTATACATAATTAGTCATATGTATTTTAAATTTTGGTTCTTATGTTATCAACCCAAAATTTCATCCAACAATTTCCGCAGCAACGCGCCCTAAGTAGTTCAACCCACTATCTTTATTATATTAGCATGCACATATGCCACCTCATCAAAGGCCCACCACAACATGCATGAGAAAATATTTTTCATTATTACTTGATCCCACGCATAATCCCACCTCACCGCACATGCCATCTCACCAAAGGTCCACTCAACATGCATGGAATTTTGTTTTCCATTATATTATACCACGATAACCAAATACAGTATACATGTATTTTCAGTTTTAGTAAATATATTATTAATTCCACTATTCATGTTTCATACAATCAAATCATTTGAAATATATTACAGTCGATTGAGCAGCAACATGCGGGGTATTCTCTAGTTTTCTTAATTCTTTGTCACTCCATCTACCATACACATCTTTTTTCTGACTATCCACTGCCCCCAATATACGATGAATATATGATTGTGAGAACAAAATTTAAACTGATGCGTGCTTTACCTTCAATGTTCCGAATTCTTTGAAAATTTGTTTAATATTTTCCGTTTGATGTAAAATATAAACTCGTTAACAAAACTGATGGATTTCCTAATGAATGGAAACCACTCGTAAGTGGAACTTTGGCAGAAAAAGGTCGATCTATGAAATTTTGAAACACCTATGCAACATTGCTGAAATTTCTATAAGCCCTTGTCACCCATCCTATACAACATTGTTGAAGGTATCTTGGTGGTGCTCATTGAGCTAGCTAAAGAGGCTAGCCAAGTGAATGGTCTTATTCAACACCTTGTTGATGGTGGGTCTTGGTTCTGCAGTATGCGGATGGCACCATCATATACATGGAGCATGACATTGAGAAGGCTATAAACATGATGTTAATTTTATATCAGTTTGAGCAATTTTGGGCCTTAAGTTTAACTTACCTAAGAGCAAACTTTCTGATTTGGGAAAGCCAAAGCAAGAGGAGGATTGATACAAATAGTTGTTTGGTTATGAGTCAGGTTCTCTTCCCTTTTAGTATCTTGGTGTTCTAAATCACATTTGTAAGCTCCTGAATAAGGAAAGGAAGTGTATTGAAGTCCGCTTCCAAAATAAGTTGGATGGATAAGCTCATGTTCTCTAGTGCATGTCTTTATCTTATAAATGTTGTATTTTTTCGAGATAAACAAAGTGGTAACTAAGGAAAAGCCTAGACTAGAGAAAAATCCAAGATTTTCCAGAAATCAGTTTTCCCGGCTCCACACCCGGGAAAAGACGGAACCGGGAAAAAAAACCTGATTGTAGTAGACTAAAGTTTTTTTACTGACTCATAATATTTTGTTCCCTGCACAATTTATGAGAAAAAAGAAAAAAATGGCACTGAGGGACAAATCGATAAGGCAATTGTT
>NC_041388.1:694368052-694409999 GCF_002162155.2 Triticum dicoccoides
ATGAGAGCACATAGGATCTTACAATCAACCCCAGAGAAGATGGTTAGACGGAGTTTCTTCAACCGGGTTGGATGGCGATCCAAACATTTCCAATAAGGGTATGTGATGAAGTCATATTATCTTGTTAGTGCCTGGTTGCACCGAGCTTTGTGCTTTTTTTTCCTTCGCAGGAAGTGCTCTTTTTCTTTCACTTGTTACTTTTCAAATGATATGTATCTGATAGTAACATGACTGTGTGAGTGGTGACAGTGGTAGTTAGGTGGTCTCGGCAACTTGTTATGGCGGTGGTAGTGGTAGTTAGGTGGTCTCGGAATCTCGATCTAAGTTTTAATATATTTGAAACGCTTTGTAGTTACAATAAACTTTGATGATGGATCTGCATCTTTTTTGGGGAAAAAATGAGAGGCATGTGGTATCTCAAAAACAAAAAACGAAAAACAAAAATGTACTACTACCTTACAAACTGGGCGACATGTCCTGGATGAACCGATTGAACACGCCCATAGCAAAGTCAACCTCCTTCTGCGAATCCCAAACATTTTAAACAATGGTTATGCTTATGCAGAAGAGATCAATTAAGGATCAGCAGTATATATATTACCTTGGGACGGTTCCAGTTCCGATGGGAGAAGGCGAAGATAGTGAGCACGCGGATTCCCCAGTCGCATGAGAGCCGCACCGTCTCCTCCAGCGCGGGCTGCAAAGCGGCGTGCCCGGCCGACGTCGGCATGCCCCGTGCGTGCGCCCAACGCGAGTTCCCGTCAATGGCCACCGCCACATGGCATGGCAGAGACTCGGCCCGCAGCCCTACTGGGAGGATCCCCTCGGCCGGCGATCCGGTACTGGCCCGGACGCGCAGGCATGTTGGTACTGCAGTGCGCCTCGTTTGGTGAGAGCAGCTCGAGGCCCCTCACTGCTGGAAGGGTGAAGCAGCCGGAAAAGTGTTGCACGTTTGAAGAGGGGCTGCTTGGCGTGGCGGCAAGACAATGCATGACTTCTTAGCGCTCCGTGGTCTCAGAGAGCTATCTCAAAAGTATGACTAGTACCATCATTATACAAGCCGACAGACTGATCCTGCGCGCTTAACACGATAAATGAGATGCTGGGTTTCACCCCCGTTTTTTTCTTTTTGCGAGTGGCTCCACCCACGTTTTTCCTTTTGCCAGTGGCTCCACCCACGTTGGAAGGTGAAGATTGAGATCGAGAGAGAGAGAGAATCAATAATGAACAGTAATCTCAAAACAGGGGTTCTCTATTAATAACAATGATGATACATATACTGGTACAAAGGGACGCCAGTGAAGAGGCGTCTTTACAGGGGAGACGCTAGTGAAGGGTGACGTATGTTGCAATAGAGAGAAACAGGGATGCATCTCTCCAGGTGAGATAACCGCATCACGGTTACTATTGGATTTATATAATTATTAAACATGTGCTTAATTAATTGCTAACGCTCCCTTGATTCACACACTTGTCCATGCAGAATCATAATCTTGATTAGAGACTCCTCCAAAAACACTATGGGAAAAATATGAGGAGTGTATTGTTTGATATGTTGCCAAAACTCCTTCAAGCCAAGTGGAAAAAATAAGGAGAAAATGGTGCAACATGTAATGGTTGTTGCCCCTTTCAACTCAATATGAGAAACCCATAGAATTTAAAGGACAATACATATGTTGTATATACTTTCCTGAAAACCCTAGTGGGGAAAATAGAAAGTATGACATATGATTTTGTGTTGATATTACCTTGTTAAAAACCTGGATGAGAACCTGTAAAAATAAACTCATAAAGGAAGAAAGACTATAATATGATGCGTTGAACATGAGTAATTCAGGAACATGTTTCTGAATTAGTGAAGACTTCATGAACAAATCAGCAAGGTTGTCCCATGATTTGACTTGCAAGATGTGCAATATAGTGACATTTCTTATTATGTAACATGTTTGTATCCGGGCAACACAAGCAACATTAATTTTGAGAGAATGGTTGGTGGATGTAACCACTAAGAACTGTTTCGAAGACTTCCATGGGATGACTACCACACCTAGTAGGAACACAAAACTTGTCTACGCTCTGAAATAGTGAGGGTTTGATCGACTTATTTAATGATATTGGTGTCCAGATTTATCTGAAACTGGAAAATTAGGACAAGATGTATGATGCCTTGGAAATATCAAAAGATATTCCTGAGCACCAACCAATTATGTGTGGTGGGTCCAATGACACTATGATATGGAACTTTGTGTCCCAATTTCGCATTTTCATCAACTCACGGTTTTAATGGATCTTTCTCTACATCTAGAGATTGAACAACCGTGGTAATTACAGATGAATAAGACTTGTCCATAATGAATACAACTATACATTTTGGATATAGACAAATAGTGTATCATAATGTATGAGCAAAGGTTCTCAAGGTTTTACACAAATCCTTCATCTCAAATTTCGTCGTTTAGATGATCACGTGCTTCGTCAACACGGGAGTAATCCTTTGTGTGAAAAACACACATGGATAATCATCATTGTAGGAGTGATCCTTGTGTATAAGAAACTAACTATGTCGGTTGTACCAAATGTACCGATAACAATAAGCCGTATGGTGACTTACTGATTTTTACACAATACATGTTGTGTTTTGCATTTTGATTAAGAATTAAGATTCCATCAAGAGTACTTATGTCTGAATCTAGTGATCCACATGGATATGTAATCACTGCATAGATATATGATTTTGTACTGTCAATGATATAAGGTATCAAAAAGAGATTCCACCTCTGGAGAATAGTTTGGTATCTACGTGAACCATTGTGCTATAAGACTTGCTCAATGTTTCACCACCTCGTTGTTCTCATCATGTTTCCAGAATTAAACTGGTGTAGGTATATACTGCTTTGTGAATACCTTCCCATTATTGAGTGAGTCAGATTATTTCTAACAAGATTGCATTTTCTATTTGTGTTGAGTCTGAGTGTTGTTCACACTTTGCATGCCCATGTTCTTTGGATCTAAATCACTCGAAAGATTGCTTGCAATCTAGTTGAGAAATGTATGTCGACAATTGTAAATTTTCGGTTATATGTCTCCCGAATCTATATATTTATATATAGTTGATGGCAATATCATTATCCATGGTGACTATTTGCGATTTCCTAATGCGGTTGAGTCGGGTATTCCGATGTGCCGGTCATTGTGCGGACTATTACCTGGGTTGATGGAGGATGCCCATCTGGGTGTATACTACCCATTAGAGGTCTTGCAACGTGAAGTTGATGATATAGTTTACACTCATTCCACCATTGTTCAAATCGGACAATCCCTATATTCCAAGAAATCACTTTGATCTTTTCACTAATGACTAACAAATGCAGAAGATTACAAATCCCTTTGTTTAGTTTGTTTCTACGGGAAAAGGATCAACAAAGGAAAGGAAATGAAGTTATACATTGAAATATGAAGTCGAATAAAGATAGTTGACCATGCTTTTATTGTTTCCGTCCTGAAGTGTGCGCTTGTTTTGGGTTTATGATGCCATTGGCCGGGGCCATTATTTTTTTAGCCCGCTGGGTAAAAGCATATACTAGTGCTACACAAATTAGTGTCGTGCATTAGTGGTAGATCTGGCAAGGTGTGACATTCGTATTTCCTTCCTTTTTGTGTGGAATTGTACATTTTTTGTAGTGGGTCCTACCTTGTTTGGGTCTATTCGGGGTGACGCTGGTCCATACAACGGGGCCAATGAGCTGCGAGGTCGCATTAAATGCATCAATCAACTATCGCACGACATGTCCTGACAAGTGGAAACCCACATAGATTCGAACAATCCTGCTAAATAGGACCCATGCATGCCAGTCAAACGTGAGTGATCACTACAATAAATTGCACGACCCTCTATGGCTCTGGGATTCGGTTGGAACCAAGCCCAACAGCAAAAACAACCTGCCTAGGCCGCTATGTTATGCCCAGCGGAAGCCTTCTTTCCCCTTTGGTGATCCCCTCTTTGTAGCCGAGCGCACATAACCGCTCGCTCGACCGAACCCTCGAATGTGTATCAGGAAATGACCATGACCGGAGTCAAACACACGACACAAACTAACAAAAAGGACCATCGGTATGTGTTGATGTGGCTCCTATGGTTTGATGGGATGGATAATGATCTCCATGGCTCTCTGCGCCACATCTTGCACCAGCCACACAACCCACTCTGCCCCGTTGCTCTATACCCGGTGAAATCCTTCTCTTTGTTTTGGCATTCCCCTCTCTGTAGCCGGAATTAGATCTCAAGCTCACAAAGTATGATAATGATCTCGTCATGTGGCCTTGCGCTTCAAGCTGATCGACTTATGAAATGAGTTACCATTCAAAGCTTTGAGGTGTCTTGCACTGGTGGGTGATGTAATTTCTTGAAGAAATGTTTTGGAGTGATATTGTGTTCTTTGAAGGGTTCTCTAACATGAGTTTTCCAAGCCGGGCAAGAAGCCGAGAATACGTCAAGTAGCCATATCCCGCAAATCATTACCCGTGACATCCCGTGTTCGCTCACTGAGCACGGAGCAAGTGGTTACCCATCCCATCCCACTCCGACCCATCGAGCACATTGTATAAAGAAGCCAAAGCAAGCATTACCCATCCAATCCCACACCAACCGAATGACACTGATTGGACCACACCACCTCCGCCTTGGCAAATGCTCCGAGCCATCGTAATCGGCAGTGCGACCAACAAGAGCCAAGTAAGCCCGCCAAACATGCTAGCCGTCCATGTGCAGCTACGTCAGGATACTGGGCAGGTAATGCCCTTCCATAGGCAGCCTCTAGGGCCGACACCCACATGTATCTTCCCTCACAGGGTGCTTGATATATTCTCCCACGAGGACTTGGCTTCCGAGGTACTTAGTCTCAAAGGAGCTTGGCAATCAAGGCGCCACTTGCCTTACACTCTACACTCAACGGGTGCAGGGCGCACCATCTGGACCAACTCGGTCCATGTCCCAATAGTTCAGGATTGGAATTTGCTCCTACGGTGACAAAGAGATAAAGTTTGGGACCACTTGGTATGGCAATGCCCCAAGTCAAATGGAATAGGCACGAGCGTGAGGACAAGAAGACCACACAGTAAAACCCAATCCAGGTCCAACGATGAAATGACCGAAAGGAGACGACCAAGACTAGCAACATGCCAGTCCATCACACACCGATCAACGACCAGGAAGACAATGGTTGAAACCCCCAACGAGGCATGTACTCTCACCCGTGCCGATGTCATCATGTGACAACCGAACACCCACCTGGCACGACGCGAGGAAGGACCCACCAAAATCAGCTACATCCCACGGCGATGGAAAGTCGAGCAGACATCCGAAAACACACTCCAGCGACAATGAGAGGCTGAATAGGAAAACCCCTCCTGATCTGAACAAGACCAATCGGGTGGGGTGATAGTAAGGATTCATAATGTACCAAAATCAAATCGTTGGGGCCATGAGGTGCATTCATTAAACACCCAATGAATTGGTCTAGATAAATCCTTAATAATCGAGGTAACCCCGCAAGACTGAAGGCCTTGGCTGGACAACAGACTCACGATGTAGGTTGTTGATCGGTCTTGACCTTATTTAGATGCATCTCACACAACTACACGTTCATAACGGTGTCTACCAGTACCATGTTGGAAATCAAGACAAGATCCTAATTGCAAGTATAAGGTTGTAAATAAAGTCTTCATGCCCTAGCCTATTTCATTCCATAAGGCTCTCTTTTAAAGTAAACTGTGATAATTCGGTTCGAGGAACTAAAACTTCTAATGACAACAATTGCTTGTTTGAATCCATGTCTAATATAAGTACTTCCTACAGGTTGATGCGAATGTCACCCTTGGGTAAAAAAGGTAGGGACTATCTACATCCAACCATTCGTTAGCACAAAAGCAGGGGGTTACCAATACTATTTGCTTTAGTGATTATATTCGTAAAACAAACTTGATAAAAATATTACACCTATTAATTGCCTTATCATTAATCACCCCAACCCAGTAGGTCATAAGGTGCACTTTCAAGAACTAAAGGTGCCAAAGGAAACTCGAAGGAAGAAGGGAGGAGGAAGGTGAAGGGATGGGAGGAGCAAGGCACGTGAGTGTCTTCTCTGTTCGGGTAATTAACAAGGCCCACCAAGGCGACCGCACCCAAGAAAAAGGTTGAACAAGAGCTTCCATTTTTGGCAATGGAGGCTTGTGCATTTTGGTAGTTTCCATAATAGAAGACTAGTAGATCGGTGCGTGCTACAGATGTTTGTTTTGTAGCACTATCGATAAGAGAATTCAAACAATCATATGATAGAGAAACAACAATATCACTAGAATCAACAATGAGAGCAGATAAGAAAATGTCATGGATGATCATAAATTGTCAGGCTCTGTCACCAAAGCATTTGTTCAATTTCAACACCTGATACAGGTACATTCCTGCAAAGTGCAGTGCTGATTACACTAGATTAAAGACAGAGCAGTCTATTATAGTGAGGATAGAGTAGATGTTATTATGGGTCATTGCAAGTAGGAAGCAAATCATCCATGCAAGGAGTGTAGATGAAAGACTTATGTAAGGCCAGATATTGAGGATTAGAACATCCATCTGGGTAAAGTGATCCCAAGTAGGGCAACTTAGAGGTACCGAGGTAGTAAGCAAACCCATATAAGCTACGGGTCACTAGAAAAGCAATCTCCTTGTTTGGATGGTACCCCATAAAGCGTATGCCATTATTAGATATAATATATTGTTCCATATCTTCATCTAATTCTTCAGCGTCTTCTTCCTCAGAATCATCAGGATGACTTTCACCACTAGAGTCCCACTCGTTGTCTTCTCCATCACCCAACTCGTTGTCTTCTCCATCACGCAACCCTTGCGCTCTAGTGTAGCATCGTTGAAAAGATGGAATAAGTCCAAAATGACACTTTAGCTCCCACTCATGCACTAGACATGGTTTAGATTCCTCTCGTAGTACCCATGCTTGAAGTTGGGATCCATAGATGGTTGTGCAGTATACTCCATGTTTTGATTTCCCAAGATGCATTTCAGGCTCACAAGCAGTAATATTAGGCATCACCACTACTTCCAGGGATCTGATGACTACAGAAGTCTTCTTCTCCAATGAAAACCTATTCATATGTGTTTTTCAAAAGCCTTTTAATGACTATACAAAAAGAACAATATTAATTTAGATGATTGTAGCTGATATTACCACCATATATGCATCTTATGACCACATGATTGGCAGATCATCTGCAACCTAGAGGGATTGCAATCCTCCCGTAAACTTATCACAATTTGTTTTTGCTAAAGATGGTGAAGTTAACGGCCAGAAACTAAATTTTATCTTCTGCTTATACTAATCAACGTTTGGACTTAAATTAGTTTTCGCAAAAGTGAGTTGTTCTGTTTTGTGGATTCTTACTGAGGATATTTGGACATGCAAGTTGAGATCTTTGACCATGACCTACTTAGGATTCCTACAGATAAGAGAATTTAAATGCTTCATGGAAACCTATAGAAAAATGACTATTTTCCATTAGAGGGAGACTTTGCCTAGAGAAATTGAAAGTCAAGTGGATGTATTTAGTAAATGTTTGTTTTGGCAAAAGGATTTGGAAAACTACCAAATGCATAGTGAATGAGGGACTATAGGTAAACCTAAAGATATGGGAGGATTAGGAGTTTTGAAACTGGATTTGATAAATATAAGCTTACTTGGAAAATGGTTGTGAAAATTAGAGTTGATCAAGGTGTTTGGCGAGATGTTCTCAAGAAAACCTATCTTGAGAATATTACTCTGACCCAATCCCCGTAAACCAAATAACAGACCAATCTCTGTTTTGCTCCAAGTTAATGGAAATTAAAGATCTCTCAAAAAAATCTTCTGAAATGGATAGTTCCTAATGGAAAAAATGAGTGGCTCTAGGAGGATAAGTTTAACAGGATAAACCCTTAAACAAAACTTTCTTTGAGCTTTTCACTATCACTTTCCCTCACAACATCATGCTAGATACAGTGATGAATATAGGCTTGAATGGCTTAAGTTTCATAAGAAATATTTGGAGGCATTACAAAGATCGGTGGGCACAAATGGAAAAGCTAATTAGTGATGTAAGTATTTTAGAGATATACAATTTTATTTGGATTCATGGATCCAATGGTGTTTACTTTGTCAAATCCTTCTATTTAGAACTACATTGTGATATTCCTCTGTCCCCAAAGAAATATTTATGGAACTAAAGCTTCTGTTCAAGATTAAAATCTCATGTTGGCTAGTGCTTCACATAACCATTTGGAGTGGAGATGTTTGGTTGCATAGAGGGTGGACTAAGTAGAAATGATTGTTTTGTGATGCTCAAGAGATAATTGATCACCTTTTCATTTCATGTTCGATGGCACATTCTGTAAGCGGGGTTTGTAGTGTGCCATGAACTTTCATATGTGATGAATGGATTGGGAAATTTCTTCTGTGGTAGGGTAAAATGTTCCCTGCCGATGTGGCGGAAGTCATCTAGGCTCGGAGTTAAGTTGTGAATAATGACAGTGATTTTCTAGATGATCCTACTGCTATTATATAACATATATGTTGTTGTATTCATTTGTGGTCAAATTTGCAAAAGGAAAATGTGAGATGTTCTCCCAGAAGAATCCAAAAAACTACAGGAGCTAGTTCATAGGCTAGGCACCAACTGCCTAGACATTGAAATGAAGAATGGTTTGATTCAAGCTACTGTTACTCTTGTTGAAGTAGGTGATCCTGATGGAGTCATGCTACTTCTCTGAGTCCTAGTGTGATTTTCCGTTCACATCATGGCATGTTTCATGTTGTTGAAGATGATAGAGTGCATAAGAAATCTTTTGTAATTTCTGCTAAGCATGTAGAGTATAGGAGCGTCTATTACTAAGTTGCCTGAAAAAGGTTCAGGTTTTAGTCAATTGTTGCATCATGACTTCATCTTCCTCGCTTTCCACCTAACGGCTTAGTTCACCCTCGTGGACCTACCCTCACTAGGTGACGAACCATTGTCCCCACCACCTGGAAACTTTGCTGCCTCACCATGCCCTTCCCAAGCTACCACCGCCTCAGACATCCCTCTAACACCTCCCCCAGTTTCTCTATCACCAGCACCCTCTACCCCCCGCACCATAGCCACACCAACCATCGCTTCGCCTCCACCAGCGATACCGCAACAAGCCATGTTGTCCCATTCTTCGGCTAATTCCCCGCACCATAGCCACACCAACCATCGCTTCGCCTCCACCAGTGACACCTCAACAAGCCATGTTGTCCCTATCTTCGGCTCATTCCCCGCACCATAGCCACACCAACCATCGCTTTGCCTCCACCAGTGACACCACAACAAGCCATGTTGTCCCTATCTTCGGCTCATTCCGGACCAACCTTAACTAGTAATGCCATGGCTAGCCAGGCCATCTTCATCGCCGACTCGGTGCCTACACAAAATCTACTACCGACTGCAAATTTCCAGGCGCCCGAAGAATATCAAACACGGTATATAACTCTTTGTGTGAGTTATAACATGATGGTGTTTAGGTCCTTCTCTCCCCTATGATGATATGATGATCAAGAGAGGAATTCTAATTTTCAATTCTTCCATACTATATATGCAGAACTGTATGGTATAAAATGGTATAAATTAATTGGTTGGTTCGTTAACAAATTGCAGAGGAGATGTACCTTATGATGAAACCAGTGGGGCAATGAAGATAGAATGCCCCTCGCCAGTACACGGCGTGGCGCTTTCGTTCATTGATTCGATCCGCCCACGTGGCCACTGTTGTTGCATCTCCTTCTCGGATAAATGTCATGTCATCCCACTGGCCACTTCTCGAGCAGTACACTTTCACCGTGTACAGAGACGGCGGCCATTCCATCCATTGATCATGCCTGTTGGGCTCGGGGAAGAAGAAAACGCTGTAGTGCAGCGACTCGGTGGGGTCGAACAGGAGGTAGTAGGCGCCGGGGCGATCTGAGGGCAAAGGGGGAAGCTCCGCCCACCGCCGCGTCGTGGGGTTGCACACGTACACCGCGTACTCGCCCTCGTACAGGAGGAGGCCATTGCGGTGGTCGAGGACGATCCCCCAACCCCGTGTCCACCTCCGGTGGGATCATGAAATCGAGCGCCGTGACGTCGAGGCCGATGCCCGTAGGGCCGGCCCCGCAGGGGAAGAAGTAGGGCCGGTCCTCGTAGGAGAAGTTGATGATGATGCCGCCGACGTGGTGCGGCACCCGGTGCTCCACCGCGAGCATCAGCCCGTTGGAGTCCACGGCGGCGCGCCAGCCCTTGCGGACGGCCCGGCACGTAGCGATGCCCCGCGGCGGGAGGCGGCGAAGGATCTCAGCGAGCAGTTCCATGGGGAGACGATCCATGGCGGACATGGTGGGCAGCGCGATTGCGGCGTCGTCCTCGGCTAGGGTTTGGGCGGCGGCGGCCGCCGCCGCAGCCTCCTGCGCGTCACTCATCTGTCAGGGTCAAGAATTGGTCAGGGTTTGCTTCCGCTTTCTGTTTGCAGGCTTTATAATAAAACAAAGACGCATCAGGCTTCGTTTCTGTTGCAGTCCACCTATAAGCCCAGTAGGCCCGACCCAACATATAGCTTTGCCCGGCGATTTTTTTTCTTCTAAAAGAAGCTTCGTTTAAAAGTTAAATTTACAGCACGTTTCCCAAATTATCAGTGTACTACTATTTTACTTTATTTGTATATAAAATGAAGAGTAAATTGTAAAATTCCTTATGTTCCTCGTCAAGGAAAAATAATTCCAACAAAAGGATGTGTGCGAGAGGCCTCACAACATTTCGATATAAGATATTGAAAGTCGTCCCCTACTCATCTCTAAGACCAACTTGGCCAAGGATGCATGCGTCAGCTTTCATGGCGAAAGAAAAATAAGGACCGACATATCATGTCATGCGGTTGTATTATTTTGTTACCAACATAAATTACAAGGAAATACACATTGAAATGTAGGTGTATGCACTAGCCAACAGCCAGTAGAGAAAATACATCACATATATTTTCAGATTTACAAGTGTGGTGGATAGAGTGCAACATTTTCTAATTATAATGGATTGACGTACGTTATGATGAGACCACTGCGACAAATCCTGATAAGTTGGGTCCAAAAACAGATATAGTATGTTTTTAACTATATAATATGTTTTTGGTCCCTCAAATTTCTCAAAAGTATAAACTTAGTCCCTTAATAATTTTTGGTAGACATTTCGTCCTTAATCTCAAAACCTAATACGTTTGGTCCAAAACTAGATATGTTTTAAACCATACAGTATGTTTTTGGTCCCTCAGGTTCCCCAAAAGTATAGTCCCTTAAGATTTTTTTTTATAGACATATGGTCCTTCAAGTCACAAAACCTGATAATTTGGTCCAAAACCAGATTTTGAGCACGTTGACCGAGTTTGACCATGTTGGCAGGTTTGGCCGATGAATAGTAAATTCAAAAAAAAAATCCCCCTCTCACAAGTCTGGAAGTGTTGTGGCGCCGTCCGTGAGGGGGGCACACCCCGGACACGCGTGCCGGGCGTTTGCAACCGCCACAGCACTTCAAGACTTGTGAGAGGCCGCCTACGCAAGATTTGGCGGCATGCTAGCCCCGGAGGCCGCCGGCCACAGCCGTAGACGCGCGAAGGGCAATCCGCGTAGAGGGAATTTTTCGGATACTTCTCCATCACCAAAAATTATGAAAAAATACCATCGTTCCTATAGCACATGTGCCCATATCGTGCAAAAAACTCATGATTTTATCGCACTCCGAATATTTAATAATATTCACGCTGCATCGTTACCGCAGAACGTCTACTACCGTGTCACCGCCGTCCGTGAGGGGGGCCACGCCCCGGAGACGCGTGCCTCCTCTTCGGACATGCCACCACACCACCCGCATGTATGAGGGCCCGGTGCGACGCTCCGGTGGCATGCTACCCCCCAGGGCCCCCGTCCCGCCTAACCTAGTAGCGTTTGACCACGGGATCTAGCCCTTTGACTTTGCACGGACGGGCTTTGACCAGCGGACCTCCCCACCCGGTTGTGTTAGGTCAGCCCATAGGAACACTTTGGAGCAACAACCAGGCCAGACCCATAGGAAGATCCCCTCTGTGTAGACCTGACGCGTCCGTTTTCCCCCTCCAGGTGCCGACGGCGGCGCCGTCCGTGAGGGGTGCACACCCCGGACACGCGTGCCGCCTCTTCAAACATGCCACAACACTACCCCGCATGTATGAGGGGCCGGTGCGACGTTCCGGTGGCATTGCTACCCCCAGGGCCCCCGTCCCGCCTAACCCTGGAGTGGTTGACCACGAGATCTAGCCCTTTAACTTTTCACGGACCGACTTTAAACAGCGGACCTCTCCACCCGGCTGTGTCAGGTCAGCCCAGAGGGACACCTGGGAGCAACATCCGGGGCCAAACCGACAACTACATCCCCTCCGTGTAGACCCGATGCGTCCGTTTCCCCCCTTCAAGTGCCGGCAGCGGCGCCGTACGTTAGGGGGACCACGCCCCGGAGACGCGTGCCGCCTCTTCGGACATGCCACAACACCACCCGGTTGTGGTAGGTCATCCCATAGAAACACTTCGGAGATGCGTCCCCTCCGTATAGACCCGATGCGGCTGTTTCCGCCCTCTAGATGCCGGCGGCGGCGCTGTCCATGAGGAGGGCACACCGCGGCGCTGCCCTCCAGATGTTTCGGCATAGCTATTTTTGATTTTAATAAAATATAATGTCCTATATTCAAAAGAACATGACGGCACATTATTAATGTGCTCGAAAAAAATACAAAGTATATATATATATATATATATTCATAATCTATGAAAAAATTACAAACTACACATATATTCATATAATACATAAAAAAGCATAAAAACATATGTAAAAAAGCATAAAAAACATATGTAAAAAAAGCATTAAAACATATGTAAAAAAAGCATGAAAACATATGTAAAAAAAGCATAAAAACATATGTAAAAAACACATGTAAAAGAAATAACTATGCCGACAGCATTGCCGTCGGCATACATACGGCAGGGTTTAGGCGGGCGCCGTGCCGCGGATCGATGACGTGGCACCTATGTCGACGGCTGCCGTCGGCATACCTGCGCCGCGAATCAGTGACGTGGCGTGCGGAGGTATGCCAACGGCCGCCCGTCCCGACCGTCGGCATAGCTTTGACGCCGTTAGCCGCTGGTCACGGGCGGGTTGCCGGGCCCACATGTATGCCGACGGCTGGCTTATGCTGACGGCAACTGTCGGCGTTTATTAAACTATATCGACGGCTGATCTGTGTCGACGGTTGCCGTCGGTGTAGGTAGGGGTAGCCCGACAGCAAGGATAAGCCGACGGTCAGGACTAAGCTGTCGGCATAGATCCAAGTAGGCCGACGGCTGCCGTCGGCATAGTTTTGGCCGTCGGCGTAGAGCCATTTTCCGGTAGTGAGGGAAAATATATAAGCTGAAATTTTATGACAACCAAGATACTTGTGCGCGCTAGGTGCATGTAAATTTTGTTGTTAAATAACATCCGAGAAGCTCTAGCAAAGAAACACAATTTTGCCGTTTTTTGTCAGCCAAACTATTTTTTTTGCCACGAGCTCCTCAAATGTGTAGACAGCATAAACAATTTCACGCACGCAAGCATCTTGGTTGCCACAAAATTTCAGCCTTTTTTTGATTATTTTGCTATTCGAATTTACTGTTCATTGGTCAAACCCGGTCAACATGGCTGGTCAAAAATAGCTCACTCGGTTTCCCAGTTGAATTGTTGTGATTAACCGACCAACCATTGACTGGTGGACCATTGACCTTTTTGGGAAAATACGAAAACAATGTAAATTCAAAAAAATATCAAAAAAACAAAAAGGTTCATGAATTCTACAAAGTTATTTTTTTAAAGATCACAAAAATTAGAAAAAAATCATCAATTATGAAAAGTTCATATATTTTGAAAAAAAGTTCACAAAATTTCAAAATAAAAGTAAAGAAAAATAAACAATAAAATAGAGAAGAAAAAGGAAGATTAAAAGAAAAGAAATAGAAAAGAAAAAAACCAAAAAAAACCACTTCAGAAAACAACCAAAATCGAGAAAAAAAATTGGTTGGGAAGCTTCAAAACCGGGAAGAACTCTCTCCCATTACACCCTTAGATAGGCTGGTCCAGGTCGGAGTGCCTGCGCTAGTTAACGAAATGCATGTTTTTTTAAACACTAATGGAATGCATGTTATCTGACGCATAAGGCGCCAGATAGTATTCGGGGTCGTTACGGTGGTTTCTTACGTAGTTCAGGATTACGTGACAGGATACTAATTTAGTTGCACGGTCCAGCCCATCTGATCCTCAAAGTGGCCCACTGGAGGCTCATCAACGAGGTGTATAGCTACGAAATCACTAATTGAGGAGCGCTCCTCGCAACGATTAGTCGGGGAGCGCTCCGCGCGTGCCAAGTGTCACGCGCGGAGCAGTCGAGAGACTTTTTCGAGGCGCTTCGCGTGCGACACTTGTCGCGCGCACGGCGTCTCCCGTGTTTTCCGCTTTCTGGTTTCCCTTTCCGGTTTTTCCTTTTTTCACTTTAGTCCTTACACTTTTAATGTTTTGTAAAACCTTTTGATCTGTTTTGAGATCTGTTTTTTCTCTGGTGTGGGCGAACCGTCGTGGAGCACTGTTCCTTCTTTGCCGTCGTCTTCGTCCGTCGCGGCCGCCGCTCTTGTCGCGTGGTTACGACGGCCCCTGTCCCGGCAGCCGCGCTTGTTGCCTGATTTTACGGCGGTCCTTCTTTAACGTCGACCGCGCTTCCCCGTTCGCGTGATCGCCGTTCCCTACCAGTTGCCTTCGTGGGTTCCCTGTTTCCCTTTAACATTTCTCTTCTTGTTCCCATTATATTTCCGGGATATGGAGATTTATGGGGTAGTTACGGGTGGGGACTACCAACACTATCAGATGTCAAGTTTCAACTGGATTTTGTGTGATTAGTTCTTGATAATCATTGTGTTCCTTGCAGTTATGGCTTGTCCTTTTTGCCGTATGTCTGGTGGCCCGTGTTCTTCTGTTGATTCTTCTGTAGATGGGTTCAGTGCGGTCCTGGATCGGCGTTGTTGGAGGTGTGTTGTAAGAATACCATTTTATAATTGTTCAATTTTTGGCACACACGTTTATTTCTTTTGGTGCTGCTCATGCTGTCTAGGTTTTGATTATGATCCTTGTTTTGATTTGTTCTGTAGTATGTTCCGTGTAGTGTTAGAGCTCATCTTGCTCGTTACATCGAGGAGTGCAGGGCTTTAGCCATAAGGAGGGGTGACGAAGATACTGATCTTGCTTTTCAGTGCAATGAGGGTTATTTGTATGGTGTTTTGTTTAGGCATGGTCGGTTGAGGAGTAAATTCCATGGTCCTTTCTGGGAACGATTGGTCAGTGATTATGGTGTTCGTTCACGTGATATAATGACCATTAGGCTTGAACACTATGGAACATGGATTGGTATTGATTTTTATCGTGTTGGCCGTGGAGATGCGTTGTCTCCTTTACCTTCTGTTGGTAAGGTTTATTTTTAAGGAAGTTTTTAACTTGTTTTATTGCACATGATGATTTTTCTGTTCCCTTGAGCATGTGTAATTATATTTTGTAGCTCTTGATGGTTTGAGCGACTCCGAGATGGAACTTGTTGGGAGTTGTTATTACACCCGTGGTGTTTTTCTTAATTATCAGCAGATGTATTTCATGAGGTGTCAACTCTTTGATGATGTCTACATACCGTGTTGTCCTTTTGTTCGCAGGATTGATTCCATGAATGTTAATGGTTATCATATGGTCAGATTTTGTTCCACCGTTTTTATTTGTTTTTGTTTATTTATTTATTTTTATTATCTCTTCTATTTATAGTTTTTAATTTTTGTTCTATTTCTGATAGCTTGATGTTTTTGTCAGGTTATTCCTGGTATTGTTGTGAGGAGTTTGAAGGAGTTTGTGACTTTTCCTAGGACTGGCGTTTTAACCCTTGAAGTTACTTTGGAATCTGGTGATGATGATGTATATGTGAGCACTCCTTGCTCCTACTTCATTGGCTTGGGTAGTAGAATGGTGTTCAAACAGGAAGGTTTCAGTGATTTTCTCCAGGCATCGTCTATTGAAGTAAACAGCTTGATGCTAATAACTTTCAAAGAGCGTGATGGGAGGCTTGTTGTTATCTTCAATCTTCTACCGCAGTGATGTTAGTTATAGCCTTTGAACATAAATGGATTTTGTTTAAAAATATATGCTATGGGTTAATGTTGTCTTGATATATGAAACGATATGAACCTAAGAACCTAAGTGTTCATTGTTGTTGTATGTTTGTAGAAGAGGTATGGCTGTGCATCTCTTTTGAAGATGTTCTTTTGGACGGATGTTATTTAATTGGGGTTATTGTTTTGAATACAGTAGAGGCACGTGTGTTTTTTACTATGAGGCACGGCTGTGTATCTCTTTTATGTGAGGCACGTGGATTAAGCAAATGAAGGCACGGAATTGAAGTCAGTGCAGGCATGGTCGTGAGGAGGCACGGGTATACTGAGAGCTATGTGTGTGCAATGCCAAAGTTGTACGGGCGAGATACTATGAGTTTCATGTGAGAGGCACGTGTGTGTAGGACGTAGAGTTACTGTTGGTTTTATGTGAGGCACGTGGATTGAGCAAAACAGAGGCATGGAATTATAGTCAGTACAAGCACGGTTGTGGAGGTACGGGTATAGTAAGAGACGCATATGTGCAGCACCAAAGTTGCATTGGCGATCACGCCTGCGGAGCACGTAGAGTTACTTTGGGTTTCAAGTGAGGCATGTTGATCAAGCAAATAGAGACACTGCAGTCAGTACAAGCACGGTTGTCTGGAGGCATGGTTTTGAACCCACTTGCTGGTGTCAAGATTCTAGAGGCACGGATGTACGACAGTAGACGCATCGGTCCGAATATCTGGTTAGAGGGGATCGGTTAATGATGCACAGGTGTGTAGTCTCTAGGGTGACGGGTGCGTGGCACCACAGGAATGGATTGAGTAGACACTTAGTGAGTCACGCTTGTAAATAGGTCAGTTGCACACAGTAGTGTAGTTTTGTGGCATCGTGCTGAACTGGTGTACGGAGAGGAACCTGTGTACAATAGCAAGGATGTTCTGAATGGACGGAGCGGTGTTTGATGTGAAATGGAGGCAAGGATTTTTTTTTCCAATGTGGTTAAGGTAACAAAGTTCTCGTCGCTTGTGACTGTGTACCGAATGATCTTCTGCAATATTTATGAATTGCTCACGCCAATGTTTAATAAGCATTGTACCGAGAGTTTACAACGATATCATCACATATTCATGTAAATGCACGATGCATCTTGTAAAGGTTGAGTATGAAAATTATAATACAATATCGTGCGAGATATCTCTCGTTCTATAATCATGGATACAATATATGCTTGCTCAGTACTGGAACATAACTTACTAATTGCATTTAGACATAACTTACTAATTGCATTTAGACATGCAAAACGTAGTATGCATTTGTACATGAGCACATCACTGTGTTCAAAGTTCAAACGTAAAATTGTAATACAATACACACAACATCTTTGAGCAACAACAAACATATTTACAACATAGGTTCATACAATCCAAATTAGTACATGAGCACACCACTGTGTTCAAAGTTCAAACGTAAAATAGTAATACAATACACACAACATCTTTGAGAAACAACAAACATATTTACAACATAGGTTCATGCAATCCAAATTATGATAATAGTAGTTCCTACTAGTTTAATGTAGACATCCATTTTCTCGTAATTTACCAACCACTGTTTCCCTTCCGGCGCTTCCAGCCGCTGGAAGATCCCTCGTCATTGCTCTTACGTGGGCGGAGTCTTTCTTTCATTGGTTGTTGGTGGAGATGACGTAGCCCGTTCTTGATGATTAGGATTCTACGGTACAACTCGTAGCTAACATACCCGTCCTTTGCCGCGTACTCAAGGTGTATCGGGGAAAGTGGCTTCCACTCCCAGAATTGGTGCTTCTCATTTGGGAATGATTTCTTCATGTTCTTGTATGAGGGGTCGATGATGGCTGCTGCAAGGTCAGCCATGGAGTCCCTTTCTCCACCACCCTTGATGCAGAATAGGCTCTGGATGTCGACGTGGTGCTCGTCTGGAATTCTGATGCATGCACGGGCAAGCATGGTCTTGTCGTTCCTGGTGTCGACGCTAGTGAAAGTTACCGCTTTCCGTTGCAGGAAGTCAACTAACGCCTGGGAGCGCTCGGACCTACACTAGTGTTATACAAGGACATGCTCGTGCATGGAAAGTTGGACGACGGCGACCCCTTGTTGTATGTAAATGCTCTTACGTGTGTACTCGAGGTCAAGGCCGACGAACTTGTTCTTCTCCTCCTTTAGCCATTCTTCGTACTTGTTGATGATCCGCTCCATGGTCCTTGGGTCGTTGGTGTACACCAGCTCGAGCACGGTTGTACCATGGGCAGTGATGTGTTTGGTGAATGTTGTTAGTTTCTCGTCGTCCATGGCTGGAGCTGTGCGGTGGTGAACTGCGGCCGGCGAGAAACTTTCGAGGAAGAGGATGAAATGGAGTCAGAAAAGTGAGGGTTGTTTTGTCGTGCAAAAAAGGAAACATCCAAAGAGCAGTTGCTAGTCACGCGGCGGTTCCAGGCGTAGAGTTTCGGAAACAGGGGTTTTTTATCTGTTTTTTAAGATTTTCACTTGTCTTTGTTCATTGAATTTTTTTATTCGTTGCGTGCTGCCTGCGTGATGCATCTTTGGCCATGATAGTAGTCGTGTAAATGTGAGAATATTCAGCGGATGCATGGTCGTGCCTTTGTTGTGAAATGTTTTTTTCAGTTAATAATCTTCCTTGGTTAGGGAGGCACGGTTTTCATGTTATTCAGTGTACAAGTGTGTTTAGGATAAGTTGAACTAAATATAGTTTGGACTTGAAAACATAGTCCTGTTTGTTTTTAGTAGAGATATGTTTCACTAGATGGTTTGAATAAGTTTGATAACATCGTATTGCTAGAGTTTTTGAATCACAAACTGATTCTTGTTTCGTTTCATTTTTGAAAATGAAACTTTTTGTTTTTTTTGTTTTTTGAATTGTGAACTTTTCAAAGGATAAGAACTACATTTTTCGATTGAATCATTTCGATGGTTCAAACGGCATTTGTTTTAAAGGATCATTCCGATGGTTGAAACAACAAGTTGAGTGTCTGTAAGAGCTACATAAGTTGCAAAAGAATATTCCGATAGTTCAAGCAAGCACATGGTCCATAATAGTTAAATTACTCTACCATCCTATCTAGCAAACTTATAGTAATCAGTGTTTTGCTCCTGGAGGCATCATGATGAAACGAGCGTTGAACATTCTAGGAGATGCACTGTTTGCTTCCATTTTAGGTGCTGGTTCTGACAGAATCTACATGATGCGCTGAATGATGATGGACACAGAATGGTCATTTCGCTCTTTGAAAGTGATTAGAACAACGTTCTTTTCAACGAAGGATGCAACTGATATTAAGTCTCCGAAAGAAGACTTTTGTATTACCATCCTGCCGTCGTTTTTGGAGATGTAGTACGATGAAGGAGTGATGACATGTGTATGTTCATCAAGAGCTTCAAGGGTTACCCTGCCATTGGTTGGCATGTCCACCCGTCTCTTCAGTGTTGAGACAACGCTCCTTGGAATTTTCTAGAAGAACATCAAAATTAAATAGAAATTAAAACCGTTGATTTGTCACTTGGGTAATAAATAAAAGGATGTCTGAATATGGTGAGTGCACAAACATTAAGAAATTCCATATTCAAAGTAATATAGTTCCTGGCATGTTCAGGTTTGTGTGTAAACAGATAAAACAACATATTAAGAGAACAATGGAAGTTTTGTTGTTTTAGGTTTGAATAAATAGGTTTTTTTTATATAATTTTACATATAAGCAATATTACGTCGGTATTGTTTATATTACATATGAGAAAAATAATTTTGGTATTTTAACAAGGACAGTTGTAACCAACCATGACATAGTCTTTGGTGTTAGTGTGAGTCAGGACATGGACAAATGGACGGCAACAGATGAAAGTATCTCCGAAAAGGCGTTGTAGAAAGAATCGTGTCTGGTCGTAGGTGAGCTCAATATCCTTAGAGTAGATACAGCAGTGAACATGGTCGAAATCGTCAGAAGAAAGATCGTCGAGAGCTAGAAAAATAAAAAGATTTTAAAGTTAGATAAAGTTACATCCAACACGGGGTTAATATTATCCAGTTCGATTCATGCATATAAAATTACAGCGAAAGAAGATAAGTCTGTAATGTTTGTAATATTAAATACCTACCAACGTGGGGTAATGGAAGCAGCCTTTTGAAATCTCGATATGTTTGTATTTCGAGATTGAGACCCTCGTCTGGTAGTTCAAATTCTATGCGGTCTCCAGCACGAAGTTCATAATCAGCCACAAAGATGTTCCACTCACCACCGCAGAACTTTGTGTAGTTTTCCCTATGCTTAAACAAAGCATTGTAATACCTTCCTTCATGTGTAAGAAGGGCTGGCTCTACCTGCTGTTTATGCAATTTTCTTGCTTCTTTCTTCTCTTCTTCAATGTATTCAGCGAGAAAAGCTCTGACATTACAGGGTACATACTGAAAAAAGTAGTGCAAATAACAACCTGTAAGTATAAATTTGAACTTGCGTACTGTTAATGTTAAAAGTTTTCTTAAATTTGATATGAATTTTTGATAAGAATTACAGATAACAACATAATTGTATTATAAATTAATGGACTATATTAATCAGGGCACAGGCAAGCAAACTAATGGAAATTGAAAACACAAGGCAGGTGCGAAGAAGTGGCAGTAGGGGGACCTAGTGTAGGTGCAAGGGGGTATGAGTGACAGTGACGATTTTTACTGTGTTGTAAGCAACTAATTTGTTAGTGATGCTTACTAACCATGCGGCTCCAGCAATTTTCATCAAGAATAACCTCAAACTCCTGGATAATTTCAGGGTGTGGTTCGCAAGGGCCGCCTGGTTGGCGGCAGGCAGGGCAATTCATAACTAAATATTTCAGAAAAGCTATGTTAAGAAAACAAGAATATCATAACAATTTAAAAACAAGCTTCAACATGGAAGGTAGACAACGGCTAGCTTCAAATATGGTAGCTATATTGAAGGCAGGCAACAACTACAAATTTACCATAAATCTTCTCATCTACTCCTTCGAGAAAAGCAGTATGACAGAGTTTATAACACTTGTGTAGATTTTCAAATGTTTTTTATATTCCGTTAGAGAATGAAGTCATTGTACCGGATCTGATGCTTCAATAACTATCAAATGAAAAACCTAAACATAAAACGTACATACGGATCGGAGCATGCTGCTTATGCATATGCTTTTTACCTGTGACAGAAGAAGAACGAGGGTTGACGAATGGAGATTTGGGTAGGGGAAGCTTAGGGCAAGCGCACACGGCTAGCAAAATCTACGAGAGAAGCACATCTTGGAAGTTAATCAAGAGACCCAATAAAAACTCTTCAATAACTTTTTTGAAATGAGACTGTGTGCGGGGAAGAAGCACGAACCTTAAAAGTAGGCGGACGGATAAGGCAGATGGCTTGTGATGGGAAGCGTAGGGCAAGCACCCACGGCCAGCAATCTACGAGAGAAGTATGGCTTAGAAATTAATCGATTGTGTGTGGGTTAGAAGCACGAACCCTGGAAGCAGGAGACGGATAAGAAGCACGAACCCTAGAAGCAAGCGACGGAGAAGGCAAATGAGTTGTGTTGTGGCCGAGGGAGTCGAAGCTTATTGAAATATAAAGGAGATGGGAGAGAGCAAGATTAGTAATGAGTGCTTTTTGTTTTATTTTTTATTCTGCGAAATGGAATGAATGCTGGTTGTAGATGGTGTGCGTGTATCCCGAGGTGTTATGGGGACACGAGATGTTTGACTCGTCCAGCTGCCTCCCATTATAGTTGTCCAGCTGTGCTGCGTCCAAGCGGAGTCTTTTACGTGCCTATGCCGCCTCACATCTTTTTGCGAGGCACCGTTATACATGCTAAAAAGCATACTCCTGCTTCTGTGCTTTAATTTTTTTAATCACATGTTTAACCAGATATGGTTGGGTGTGTCTTTAGGAGAGGAACGGTGATGATGTTATTAGATGCACGGTCATTGTAGCAGGAGATGCATGGTCGATACATCGGGGAGGAAAATTGAGGGGAGGCATGATGGTTCCTAATGAGAGGAACTTTTGTATTTGGAATGGAGTCACGGTTCATGACTCTGTTATTGTAATTTTTTTCAAGCAGTTGTTGACCCAGGGAGCCACTGTTTTTATGTACGTTGGGTTCAGGCAGGAATATCTATGATAGCCCACAATTATTTGTATGTGAGAAGCATGGACAGACATAGAGATGCAGGTCCATTGATATCACTGAGGTTTGTCTTTAAAGCAAAGTGGAGGCACGCGTGTGGCTTTTGTGCTGGCCGAACCGTGCTTCTATTTTTCTTCAGTCCCCGTGTAGTATTTGTACGACAGGGCCATCTTGTTTGCTTCCTCTCATTGTTCTCTCGGTCAAAAGATGTGCTGGTGACCGATGCGATGGCTATTTATTGTTAGTATTCATTGTGCCAAATACCGTGCTAGAGTCAATCTAGGTGCTCCTCGATTACAGTGTGGCAGTTATGACTTTTGAAGTGCATGGTTTCACGAGCTGCAGAAGCACAATCGTCCATTCACCGTTTCCTTAGCAATCAAATGGGCGCATGGTAGCTGAGTCGTCTCTCCCCAAAGGTTAAGTAGTGGTCTATTCCTGGAGGTTATCGTGTCTTATTCCCTCCAAATAAGTGCATGTAGCTCCCGTCATCCTCGACTCGTACGAGAAGCATAGTCAAACTCCATTGTTGTCTCAGCCTCGGTTCCATGGACAACTTCAGGAACACTACTGAGCGTCTCTCTATAGTTGTTGATGGTAATACCAAGCTCGATGTGTTGTACACCAATGAGCCCCACAAGGTGGAGGAGATTCTTACTCTCTATGAGGAATGGCTGCATGAGGACAGGTACAAGTTTGTTGGTCTTGATCTGGAGTACGCACGAGAGGATTATTTTGATCATAGTAGAAAAGTTGCTGTTATGCAACTGACGATGCACAAGCATGTTCTTGTTTATCACTTGTGCAAGGCCAGGACGGAGTGCGTTGCTCTGAAGGATTTCCTTCGGAACAAAGGTATAATTTTCGCTAGTGTCGATGTCAGGAACGATAGGGATGTTCTCGCAAACAGTTACCTCAAAATCCCAAGAGAGTGTCACATCGACCTTCAAGAGGAGCTCATGATCAAAGGAGGCAACCTAAGGGATTCAATGGCAGATTTGGCAGGAGCCGTCATAAACAAATCTTACTTGAGTATGAAGTCGTCTTTTCCACAAGGTCTGCATGACTACTAGGAATGGAAGCCGCTTTCCCTTGAACACCTGAAATATGCGGCAATTGTAAGTGAAAATTTTGTCTTTATATATTTGTTTTATTGCAACAACAGTACTTTTTCCCCTTAACGTATATCTTCATTCTCATCCACTTTTTATTTTAGGATGGGTATGTCAGCTATGAGCTCTACTGCCGAGTTCTGTCTATGAAGGACATAATGCATCCTCGTTGTCTTCCCGACCCCGGACGCCGTTGATGCTTTTGAGCAGAACCCCAATTGAGCATAATCGTCCAGGTGGTGTGAGTAGAATGGATTCCTGGAAGACTTTCATTTGTTTTTTGTATAATTAATGAGTACTTTTAGTTCAATCCTATGGAGTACCGTCTCATGTTATGTGAATATAATTTCTTATGTTTTTTCATGTTGCAAGTTCATTGTTGACGTTTGCGTGAGTTCATGTATATTTAGAGAACCTGTTGAAGTGGCGCATATGTATTGTTTGGGAGAAGCGCGTTTTGTGTTTGGCTTTTATTCAGTGCCGTTTGATTGTGTTTGTATTGTTGTCTTTTACACGTTTGCACAAGAGAGGCACGTCTGCTAACGTACGAGGCAACATTTTAGTTTCGTTTCTTTGTGTGCTTTAGGATCGTGCCTTGAGAATCCATTCATCCGTGTATGTTCAGGCTTCACTTTCGTGGCTTCTTTCCGTCTATGCATGTACATCCGTGAGACACGCCATGTGTGTAACGTGCTGGTTTCATACGGCAGTTCCTCTTGACACTACGCATCCGTGCCTTTGTCACCACTCTTTTGTGCATCCAGGTTGTTTGTTCCCGTGCTTCGATAACCATGAGAAGCCGCAATTCCGTGTCTGTATACGTTGTAATTTGGTGTCTCCTGTACGTGCCTTGTTGTGTCTCAGGCGTCATGCTGGCTGTGACTCTACGTGCCTCTGGTGCCAGTCCGCGAGGGGATGCATATGTATTGTTTGGAGAAGCGTGTTTTTTGTTTGGCTTATATTCACCGCTATTTGTTTGTGTTTGTATTGTTGTGTTTTACACATTCGCACAAGAGACACACGTCTGGTAACGTACGAGGCAACATTTTTCAGTTTCCTCTCTTTGTGTTCTTCGGGACCATACCTCACGTGACACACGCGATGTCTCTATGTGGTGGTGTCACATGGCAGTTTCTCTTCAGACTACACAACCGTGCCTCTGCCATCACTATTTTGTGCGTTCAGGTGGTTTGTACCCGTGCCTCGAGAACGCCAATTCGATAGCCGTACCTGTGCGACAAAAGTCGTAATTTCGTGCCTGTATACGCTGCAGTTCTGTGCGTCATGTACCTGCATTCGCTTGTCTCAGGAGACACGCTGGCTATGACTCTACGTGCCTGTGGTGCCAGATGCCTGTCCGTGAGGGGATGCGGTGGCTGTGACTCGTCGTGCCCGTGCTTCTACACGTCCTTGCCTCTAGTCACTTTAAAACTGTGGCTCTTTCACTTCTACCATTGATTCGCTGCTTGTATTTGATGTATCCTCATGTGATACACTTCACGTGTCTATGTGTCTGCGGTGTCACATGGTTGTCCCTCTTGAGAGTTTGCAACCATGCCTCTCGAACAGAGTGTTCTTACCGATGCCTCTGCCACCTCTCTTTTTTGCATCCAGATGATTTATATGCAGAGGATTTGTATCTATGCCTCGATAATGCCAATTCGAAAACCGTGCTTGTGCGTCGGAGAAGCTGCAATTCCATGTCTGTACGCAGAGGGTGTCTAGTCGTGGCTCGAGAATGTTAATTGCAAGGCTGTATTCGTGCCTTGCCAAGCCGAAGCACGTGCATGTAGAGGTTTCGTTTCCGTGCCTTTGTTGCCTGCATTCACGTGTTTACGGCGAGTTGCTGCCTGTATCTCTACGTGCCTGTGGTGATACCCGTGCCTGTGGAATAGACACGTATGTGCGTCGTGCGCCTGCATACCCGTGCCTGATAGACACGTATGTGCGTGTTGTGCCTGCATAGTCGGGCCTCACCTGAAACCAGCCTTGACTATCGAGGGACAGATGTTGTGAATCTAGCTAGATGAGCCACAGATGAGTTTTGGCCTTCGGATCTAAGGCGTACGGCTGGCTGTTTGTTTGCTTCATTGGATTCTTCCATTGGTGGTTTTTTGTCAAAGGAGGAATTGATGACCGATGTTTCGGCTGTTCGATGTGACTATTTGGTGTGTCAGTTACCGTAAAATAAAGTTAGAGGCTCCTCGATTTCTCCATGGCATCAAATATTTCTGCACAGCCGTGACTTTATGAAGTGCATGGTTTTATGAGCTTTGGAAGCACAACCGTCTATTCGCTGTTCCTAGTTCACACGTTAATGCGCATTGTAACTCAAAGGTCCCTCGCCAAGGTTAAATACTAGCCGTGTTTGTGAGGTTTTCACGTCGTATTGTAGCCACAGAACATCAGTCAGTTCCCAGCCTCCTCGCCACTCCCCAACCTTGTCGCAGGGTCTTAGGAATCTCCATTGGCACCTTGCTGCTCGTTGCCATGGACGACTTTTTGAACACCACCGAGTACCATTCTATAGTTGTCGATGGTAACACGAAGCTCGACGTGTGGTACACCAACCAGGCTGGTAAGGTGGAGGAGATCATTCGCTTGTACGAGGACTGGTTGCGCGAGGGGAAGCACAAGTTTGTTGGTCTCGGCATGGAGTTCACGCGAAAAGATTTTTACGGGCGTAGAAAAGTCGCTGTCATGCATCTGGCTATGCGGAATCATGTTTTGCTCTTTCACTTTTGCAGGGCCAGGATGGAGTGCCCTGCCTTGAAGGATTTCCTTGAGAATAGAGGTATAACTTTCTCTAGTGTGGGCGTCAGGAATATTAGAGATGCTCTTTTTCAAGATTTCATCAGAATTCCAGAAGGGTACCATATCGACATCCAAGAGAAGTTTATGATCAAAGGCGGCAAAGAAAGGGACTCCATGGAGGACTTAGCAGGAGTCATCATTGACGAATCTTATTCAAAGCTAGAGTCATCTTTTCCAGAACTTCTTCGTCACTACTGGGATTGGAAGCCACTTAGATTTGATCACCTGAAATATGGAGCTACTGTAAGTGAAGATTTCATTTTCGTTAGTTTCTTCCTTTGTTGCTAGAACAATACTTGTTTTTTTGTATATTCATGTTTTAATTTGATTTTCCTTTAGGAAGGGTATGTGAGCTATGAGCTATACCGCCGGTTTCTGTCGATGAGGGACATCCTGCATCGTCGCTGTCTTCCTAATCTCAGATGGTGAGGACGTTTCTGAGGAGTAGTCCAGGTGGAAGTGCTTGCATGATGGATTGTGTGATGAATTGGTTATTTGGTAGTTATTGTATGGGGTAGTATTACATAGACTGATGAATTTGTAATTGTGGTTGTTTTATTTTGAACCGGATGGAGTTGACTAGTTTGGAAATTTAAGTTTATTTTCGTTCCATTTTGTTTTCCTTGATTGGGTGCCTTCAAGAATATTTTCCTCTATGATTTGTTGCTATGAGTTGGTATAAGATGAGATGTATTAAGAGGAGCACTCAAATGTGCACTCTCGTGATTCTAGGTAGCGCATAGTCGTTTGTTCAGGGAGGCATTGTTTTTGTTTTAGGCAAGGCATGCTCTGGTCTTATTAGTTTGCTAGCTTCTTCACTGACAGGTAGGGGCTTTACTTTTCCTTTGTGTTTGTACTGTGTTTGGCACGGTTGTTTTTATATCGAATATATGGTTGTGGTTGTGTGTTTGAAATGGTTTTATGCAGAGCTTGAGTGTGTTTAAGATTCTTCAGATTTTCTCACTTTGTTGTCTGTTTCAATATATATTGTCTATTTCAGTATATGTTCTCTGTTTTAGGCACGGTAGTCCAGTGTGATACTTGCTGTGGGAGTATTGTGTTATCGATGGTTGCATTTCTGTCTTTCTATTACTGTGGTGGTACTTTGATTTTGAAAGGCATGGCCGTGAAGGCATTAGATGCATTGTCGTATGTTTGGTAGAGGCGTTATCTTTCCTTTTGGTACTAAATTCGGAGAGGCACTGCGTTATGTTAGTATGAGTCACTGTCATGGTTGTATGTTCTGTAATATTTTCTAGTTATTCTGTTAGTGAAGTCACGGCTATTTTGTTAGTGGAGGCATGTGCTATGTTATGTTGAGTCAGAGTTCTGTCTGTTGTTCGCAAATGCTTTCTCTTACACGTTCGCTCGGAGAGGCACGTCTACGATGTTACTCAAAGGCATGGTCGTGCCTTTCTTTCGAAACATTTGCTTTCACTTATTTGCTGGAGAGACTCGTCGTTGAAACTTGTGAGGTCACGGACCTTTTACAGTTGAAGTCATGATCGTTCTTCTGTTTTGGTATTTTCTTAGTTTAGTCGTCTATCACAGAGGATGGTTCTTATTTCGTTAACTTCAGTCATGGTCGTGTTTCCATGACTCATTTGGCTTGGGGAGGGACTGGTGTCAAGCTGTAGAGAGGGGACAGTCCTGTGTTAACTGGTGGCACACTTGTGTGTGTCAGCTTAGTTGTCCGTGGTTAGAGAGGCACGTTTTACGTGGATAAGAGGCACGACAGTGCCTCTGTGATCCGGATTACTGGAGGTGAGTCATTTAGCTCCTTCGTCAGATGCTTACGTATTGATAGTGTTTTTCCTCTGTGTTTCAATCGTTTCTTTTATTATGTCTTATTGAAGTGAGTGGTGTTCTAGTGCAAGGAAGTGATGTGTTGCACATCATGTTTAGAACTTTTGGAAAAAAATACGATTCTTATTTGTAAATGTTTGCTGTTCAGGAGTTTAAGACTTGACCATTTGAACGCACAACTGTGTTTAACGGTATCCATAGCAGATATCTTGGACGGACACAAAAATAGGTGAAACATTGTTGTGATTACATATGAGTCGATATGGCTGGCTGAAACAATGTTCGGATGGCTCCAGCTAAATTAAGGCTAATTTAAGCAGTAGTCATCTTCTTCCAACTCTTCTTCTTTCGTGCCAAATATTGTACTTGTCGAGGACGATGCTCAGTGCCTCAAATACATGGCCTGTGTTGTGGTTGGATATTATCATTTGTAAGTTAGTTGTTCTCTCATCGGTTTCACATGGATCTGCAAACACATAACCGTGCAAATTAATAAAATTTATTGCAAAACTTAATGTTCAGCTGGCTTGGATGAACGTATGTTGATGTGTTGTCAATGAGAGTGAACTTATATTATTGATAAAAATGAATTATTATTCATATTAATGAGCGGCATCAAATGCATGGTGTAAATAGCACTGTCATCCCTGAAAATTGAGAGCATTAATGTCTGTGATTAGAAGGTGAATAGTAGTTATGGGATGTGTAGTGGAACAAAAAGATGCATGGTTTAAATGAGGTAGAGCTACAGATAAAAGAAACTTACTCTCTGTCTGAGTTACATACACTCTGCACAGGTTTGACATGAAAGGAGGCCATGGTGTGAGGATAGTTGTTGTAAGCAGAATGGTAAGCTCTCTTGAAGTTTTCGATGACAATGTCCGAGTGTTCCTTTATACCGTCGCAATTGATATAAGGACATAGAATTTCGAAGCGACGCATTGCAAGATTCACGATGATGAGGTAGATAAATTGTGGATCCTTTCTCACAAGTATTAAGACCTAAAACAATTGACAGGGAATAATATCATTGTAACAAGAAAAACTTGTAGAATCAAAGACGAACACTGGGCAGATAGAGTGAGTAGGGTGAACTCACGATGTTACATTTGTTGGGCAGTCTGTACCCAATAGTTTTTTCCACAATCTGTTCCTTGAGTAGTTTTGTGCTTGCTCCTAGAACTTTAAATTTATCCTGCAGAAAATTGTAGCTGTGTCACTCAGTGTGGTAGTAGTAGTAACTGTGGTTTGTTATTATTATTTATGAGAAGCAAGAACTTACAGAAGCGTCCATGTACATTATATGCTTGTGCACAAATGCTGGCGTTGCGTAGAATTGTTCTTTCATCAGCAACGCTGAGTAAGCATCGACCACGAATGAGTGGATATATCCGTATACCTTCATTGACAAACCTAAAGTTCGATGATCGGCCCAACATCGATCGACGGAGAATATCCTCTTGCTGTAAAAAAACAAATCAATTTTAAATCGTAAGATTTTCTTTTTATTAAATGAAGGGACCAAAACTTTATTGTAACAGGAACAATGAATTCATTATCTTTCATTTTGCTTGACACCTGGCGTATTGTCAACGATTGTTTCATACACTTCTTTCTCCTCGTTTGTGGAATCTCTTATTTCCAAAAGTTGGCAGTGATCTTGATGGTCATTCCCTTGGTCAGTGAATCGAGTCTGTTCTAGCTCAGAATGATGTTGGTGAGGCTGGAAGACATGACCACCGGAGTTCAATTGACCATTACTAATTTGCAGACGACCCTCCTTATAATTGCTGTTTCTTTGGAACATTAGGCGTTGTGGTTGGTGCTGCATGCACAGTTCTAATGTTCTGACTGTTGGATTACCGATTGAGCTTGAAGGAATATCTGTTGGAAAATGCTGGAGAGGATGGCCGGAATACTGCATGCTGTTGAACTGTTGTTGCAAGGCACTGTAAGTTTGCCCATTAGACCCGCCTCTGTGTGGTTGCTGATTGTTCTACTCTTGAGGTTGGCGTTGTTGGCACCGTGTAGTGTTGTTATTCTGAGCATCATTGTGTTGGGGGTAGTGGGCATCACAGACAGTGGTTTGTTGCTGGTACTGCTTATGACTTTGGTTGTTCCACGCATATGGTGAGCGCTGGCTTTTGTTTGAACCGTCGTTATTCTGAGCACCAGGATGTCAGTAGAAGTGGTTTTTGATACTAGGAGTTGGTTGGTTGTAGTGTTGGGACAAGGGAGTTGCTGGTAAACTTTGGGACAAGACAGTTTGAGTTAAACCTATAGAGTATGACGTATCAAAGGCCTGTGTGGGGTGGCTACCGCCTGACATTGATCCTGATCTGCTAGGTATAGGTGGCTCTGGATAGTTAGAAAGGGAAGATCTAGCTGACGAGCTTGAATTATTGGCCAAGTGTGAGACAGTATCAGGTTGGCATTGTTGTGATGCTACTTGGTTATGAAAGGGTTGTTTCTTTTTTTGTTCAATGACTCTGTCAAGTTGTTCATAGATAGATGGGTCAGACCATATTTGATCATCATCAATGAATCCACAATTAAGGAGGCTTCTGTGGTTGTCAGCTTGTAGAGACTGGTTATTTGCAGTTTCTGTTGAATTATGTGGAGGCTCCAGTATCCTAAGTCTTTTCATAGGAGGCGATGTACTCTTGTTACCTGGATCTTCTGACTGCTTTAAGGACCTCTTGTGAGGTGCCATTTGTGGTTCCGGTTCTGGCGGATGTGCGCTTGGGGTAATAGGGACGCTGTCTGTGGGATCAATAGGTGGTTGCTTCGTACACTGTTCATGTTCTTCTGCAATGTTATTGTCTTTTGCACTGACAGATGGTCCAGCAACCAGTGGAGCATCACTAGTGGATGGAATTGCTTTTCCTGTGTCCAGTACTGAGCCAGAACCGCTGGCAGAATCACTGGGGACTTCTATTGTAGGAGGAAGGGAGGAAGTAGCTCTTGTGCGTTCTGTTTCAGCAATGTTCTTCTCGTCACTCAAAGTTGAAACAAGATGGACCTTATCTTCCTGTAGCGAAGAAGAACGTTGTCAAGTGACATTGTTTGATTTTTGTGTAGGCTGGGATACAGTGACGCTTTTTGTGTTGGTTGAAGAGTTGTTGTGAGCGCTGTCAGAACCGCTGGACCGTGCAGTAGTTGGTGACATTTTCCCAACGTGATAAACAGGTGCTCCAAGTGTATCTGCTGGGATTGGATCAGTCAGTAATTGTTTGTCAACCGCAGAGTGCGAGGCTGATGTTTTTGTTGCAGTAGGTTTTGCTGTTTCCTCCAAGAGTTTTTCCAGTGGGCTTGTCAGAGAGTTGTGGTCTGCGGATCCTCCAGCAGATTTTTGGGTTTCAATCGGTACAGAACACTCAGATGAATTTTCACCTGTCATTATAATTGCCCCGCTCTCGAGCATCTCAGTTGTTGACATGAAGGGCTCATGGATCGGCAAGCCATCAAGGCAGTTGTGTAGATGGTTATGAACTTTGTCCAGATGAATCTTGGCTTGTTCATCAATGTCCTTTTTGTTGTGGTCGATCCTGTTCACTTCCAGTAGCAACTTAATCTGGGTTGATGATTTTAGGTGTGAAGATAGACGAATTTGGGACTACTCTTTTTCTTACGGATTCTGGGATTCTGGGTCAGGGGTATCGCAGCAACCATTTAAATTTTCCAGGGAGTATGATGTGGCGTGAAGGACACTGGTTGAGCCACTGCTGGAAGAACTTTGACTGCTTGTCATGCTAGAACTTGGAAGCGTAGAATATGTTGAAGGGAGTGATGAAAAAGTTTCTTTTTCATTTGAGTTGTCCTGTTGCAAGTTACAATAAACGCCCTGGTCTCTGGTCTTGGTTTCTTTTGCACTAAGATCCCTACCAAGTGAAAGGAGCTTCTCCAATTTCTACTCGAGAACTGGTTGAAACCGCGAGAAAAGTTCTGTGTACATTTCATTGATAACTTTGACAATTTTTATTTTGGCCTGGAACTGAAAGAAAAACCATCAGATATTATTAACACCGAGAATTAAAAGAAGTTATTAATACCGAAAATTAAAAATATCTTGTGAACTACTATACGTTGTGTCAATAATTGCAGAAAGGGCATGGAATAATGTGCGCAGAAGGACACATGGTGTGCTGCGGGAAGCGCGGCTAACAAAGTCCATGAATCATGGTGAACACATTCCTTGAAAGAGCGCAGTCGACCTACCTTACGAAGCATGGTTGATCTCCCGTCATAGGGAAGCAGTGTTACAATTAACACAAAGGCACATCTGACATACTATAGGAAGCACTTCTTTGTTTAACACAAGCACAGTTAATGTACTATAGGAAGCACTTGTAGTTTTAACACAAAAAGCATGGATGACGTACTATAGGGAGCACTTCTATATTTAATACCAAGGCACAGTTAACGTTCTATAGGAAGTACCTGTATTTTTAGCAGAAAAGCACATGTAACGTACTATAAGGAGCACTTCTATATTTAACGCAAAGGCACAGCTAACGTATTATAGGAAGCACTTCTAGTTTTAACGCAAAATTACAGCTAACGTACTATAGGAAGCACTGTTAGTTTTAATGCAAAAGCACGAGTAACGTATTATATGAAAGCACTTCTTGTTTTAACACAAAAGCACAGCTAACGTACTATACGAAGCACTGTTAGTTTTAACGCAAAGGCACGACTAACGTATTATAGGAAGCACTTCTAGTTTTAACACCAAAACACAGCTAACGTACTATAGGAGGCACTTGTATATCTAACACAAATGCGCAGTTAACGTAGTATAGGAAGCACTTTTATATTTAACACAAAAGCACGGCTAACGTATTATAGGAAGCAATTCTGGTTTTAACACAAAATCACAGATAACGTCCTATGGGAAGCACTTCTGGTTTTAACACAAAGGCACAGATAATGTCTTATAGGAAGCACTTTTATATTTAACACAAAAGCACAGCTAATGTAGTAGAGCACTTCTATATTTAACACAAAGTGCAGCTAACGTCCTATAGGAAGCACTTTTGGTTTTAACACAAATGTGCAGTTAACGTAGTATAGGAAGCACTTTTATATTTAACACAAAAGCACAGCTAACGTACTATAGGAAGCACTTTTGTTTTTAACACAAAAGCACAGCTAACGTCCTATAGGAAGCACTTCTGGTTTTAACAGAAAAGCACAACTAACATATTATAGGAAGCACTTCTATATTTAACACAAAAGTACGGCTAACGTCCTATAGGAAGCACTTCTGGTTTTAACATAAAGGCACAACTAAGGTACTATAGGAAGCAATTTTATATTTAACACAAAAGCATAGCTAACGTACTATAGGAAGCACTTCTGTTTTTAACACAGAAGCACAACTAACGTCCTATAGGGAGCACTTCTGGTTTTAGCACAAAATTACAGCTAACGTAGTATAGGAAACTGTCTGGATGAACATAATAGGACATGTATCTGTTTCGTAAAAACTTAGGGAACATCATTTAAAACATAAAATCATGTCCAGAAGATGGAAATCACTTACGGAACAAAGTTTTTCTTGAGGCACAAATTCTTCTATGTATGCTTCTAGTCTGGGACTCATTTGGAAAAATGGCGCCTGAAAGCCAGGCGGTGGTTGGAAAGGTGTGCGCCTAATGTCTTTCAGTTGTCATGTGGAAGGAAAAAATTACAGTCAAGTCAAGTTAATATATGGCAGCTAAGTCATTATGTTGAGTCGAAAAGTTCGCCAAAGGAAAATGATGAAAAGTTGACTCACCGTGCGTTTCCCAAAAATTCCGTCCTCCGTTGACAGGCTGTCTATGTTAGCATAATTCTTAATGGCCTATGTGTCCCACATGACAAGTCTTGCAGGAGTGTCAGGTTCCAGGTCCATAATCTTCGTATCCAGGTACTCAAAATACATTATCTGCAAGTGAGGAAGAGGTAAAATTTAATCATGTTCTTGTAGCTGCTTGTGGGTATAAAGAAGTGTACAAGTTAGTGAACGAACCACTGGTATCAGGAGGCAGCCACACAGGGCGCCTGCGAATCCTTTGTCCTTGAAGGTCTGGAGTGATGTCACCAGTTTCTCTGTGACAGCATTAGACCAATCATATGATGATATGTTACTTGCTGGTCCTTCTAGAGCGGCTAAATAGTCGGGGCTAACGCAATCATATGTCGTTGGGCATAGAAATACCGCTGTTGCAAACATCACGAAAACCCGTTGAAACACTTCTCCTGTCAGCTCTGGGGTTATGAGATCAGTTAACTCTCTGATGTTTGGAGCATGCCCAGCACACCGAGTTCCAGACTTAACCTGACATCTAGAAGCTTCTGAGCATTTTCTAGGGATAATGTGCCCGCCCAGTGGAATTCCTAAGATCCGGTGCATGGTGTACGAGTTGATAAGGAATCTGTATCCACTAGGCAGTATGAAACACCTGGAAGGGCAATCAAAATAGCGGACAAACCAGCGAACGAAACACCTTGGAAGCTCGCAACAGCACAGATCTAGTAGGTACCCAAAACCAATATCTCTGACTAGCTGTTTTTGTGGTTCTGTTAGCTTTTCACAGACAGAAATGAATTTCTGGAAGCTAAGTTTTGTGCTGAATTCTTCTTTGTATTCACCCATTGCAGCAGCTCTGCGGACAGAGATAAGAAATGACCTTTAGCAAATTTATTGTTGAACCACATGCTTTTTCTGGCAGAAGCTTACATATAAACACCGAGTCGGCAAAACACAGATAAATATTTAAGCCATGATTAAAAATGCAGCTAGAATGAGAGGCATTGATCTCCAAAGAAATTTCAATGACACGCGAGATGCATGATAAAAAACACCTACTTCGAGGCAGCAAGCTGCTTCTTTGTCCTGTACTCCTCAACAAGCTTTTTGTGCCCTGCATGTTTTAACTCGATCCTTAGTCTCTCTGTCTCTAGTTGGTCATGAACCATGAAATCTTGGGTGACAATCTCTGTGCCATCGACAGACTGAGACTGAGTCTCCGATAACTGTGGGGTGGAATCCATCTCATCGAACTCTACATAAGAGGTCATGAGACGTCATCGTTATTAGGTCAGCTATGTAAGATAGTTGTTAGCAGTTCATGTGAGACTATCATCAACAGGCTGGTTAACTAAGATGGGTTCTAACTCTGAGTTTGTAACTGCTTTGCAAAAACGGACGTAAATCCTTTGGATCTCTGCTATAGATTGCGGATCTATACAAATAATTTGACCTGTCTCTAGTTGGTTAGCTAAGACGAGTGCTTAAGTTTTGAATGGCTAGAGATATAAGTCAAGTTAGCAAAACCACGGTGCAAGCATGCAGTTTGCATGGTTAAAGTGAGGTTGGCTGAGTCCTAATTTTAAATCCGTAACCCCTCTGCTGTTAAGACGGCGCAATAGTTTGAGCACGGACCAGCTGAAGATAATTGGATGCGGAACCGATATTCAAATCGCGCCCCACCTGCTGTGTTGCGCACATGCGGTGTGTACGCAGCCCGCGGAATTGCTAGCACCGGTAATTTTTTTGTTCAAACATTGAATCGGTGGCATAATCATGGTGAGAATGCAATGTATTACCTGAACTGGAGATCCACGGTGAGTGAGATGAAGGAGACCGATAATTTTTTCAGTGATGAGCGAAATCTGCGGAGGGATCAGGATTGGCTTTCCTTTGGAGAGCTCGCCTGTCGCCACCGATGCTAGATGGAGAGAGATCTGGAACTCATCTGAGTACGACCCCACAAGTTAGTCAAATACTTGGAGGAACTATTTCAGAGCCCACATGTCAGTATGAGCTTGAAGTCCACCTACCACATTTTCACACCTCAGATGGAGGTACACCTCATAGGACTCATATAAGGCCGACCCCACAAGTTAGTGAGAGACTTAGAGGAATTAGTAACTAAGAGCCCACTTGTCAGTGTCATGGACGGTCAAGTGAAGTCGACCTACCACATCTCGTCACGCCCAAAAAACATGCCCATCTCTCATGCGTCGCAAAACTCACCCCACCTATCAGGTTATTCTTCTCCTGCACGCAAAAAAGAAGTAGCCTCTCTCTTTCTTTCTCTCTCTCTCCCTCTCTCTTTCTCTTTTCTCTCTCACCGAGATTCAAAATCATTGAAGGGGATCGCTGACAAACTGCAGGGAAGCAGATCCCTCCACAATTGAGAAAGGTGTGACTTCCGAACAATCAGCGCATAAGATTCGACAATCAAAGGTTAGTAAAAAATTTATCAACGCACCTTTTGCGTGGCGATTCCTGATACACGAGATTCAATTCGTTGATGAATTTGTTGTGGTCGGGATTCATAGAATAAAACTGTTTAGTTTTACACTGTAGCTTTGATTTGAATTTGTTTTTTGTTTTGTATCCTCTCGTCCTTGTAATACGAGGTTGTTACTTTTTTTAGGTTTCATGGTCATCTTTGTGTTAAGTGTTGCACAAGCAAATTGGCATGAGAGGATCTCACTTTGGTTGAGGTTGTAGTTTAATGAAAAATTAATATATGTATATATTTATATTTGTTAATTACATAGAACTAAAAATATATCTCCGTTGATAACGACTTCGAAAAGTTTCAACACTGATACTGCATGTTTATAACCTTTATATTTTTACGTCTCTTTTTCGGGTCAGATGTTCAGGAGTGCGTCATCTGGTCAGGACAACAGGGACAGTCGGTCTTTGAATGACATCGGCAAGGATTACGGGAGGCAGGTAATAGTAAGGCAGTTGAACATTAGTGTTTGGTCTTTTATTCCTGGGACGTTTGCTGTCAAGGTGTCACCATTGAGAACACCAAATAGTAGATCATTAACAACAACAAAAATGATTTATATATCCTGGATGAATGCTATAATATCTGTTTATCATGTGCATCTACTTTGCACTTGAGTATCGAGAGGTGGAAGAATTTTTTTTACTACAAAACAAGAAGAAGATCAAGGATGCAGATGCTGTCAAACACGCACATGCCATGCGGGCTGGAATAATTGGAGTCAAGAGTGAGATACAAGTTCTTGGCAAACACCCCAACCAGGAGCATGGTGTGCAAAAGACACCTGCCAAGAGGAGCATTCTAAGCAGCAGAGACTCCTCTAAGCAGATTGTCCAGGTAACGACGAAAATTTCAAACGCTGGTTTTAACGTATGTGGAAGTTTTAGTCGCACGTGCCTCTAATTATTTTTGGTTTGAAGACACAGATGCCCACAAAGGCGCAGAGCGGGCGTTGTGACGGTCCAGCGTTTGTAGGCGGTCATAATGAAGAGGTGCAGGGTAACAAAATTTCCTTTGATGCAAGCAGAAGGATCATTGGCAACAAAAGCATTGGTGTTCAAGGATTCGGTACGGTTTGCACAAGCAAGAAGAGCCTAACGACAAAATCAAACATAGGAGCAATAAGCTCTACCATACAGCAGAATCGGAAAGCAATACAGGTGACAGCATATACGAACGTGCAACAACATTTAAAGCAAATGTATATTTTTTGTGAGTAATTTTTTCTTTGTTTTCATCTGGTATATTTAAATTGCAGTATCTTCCACACGCAGGTGTACGAGGAAGGAAGCAAGTATCGCGGTAGTCCACGAATTGATGAAAACATAAGGCAAGGTCCTTTGAAAGGATCACCTGTGGCATTCAACATGAGGGGTCCTTCCAAAGGATCTCCGATGGCATTCAAAATCGTCAGCGAAATCACCAATGCACGGAGGTTGTCGCCAAGATTTGGTGGACAAGAGAGGCATGGGAAAACAAAGGTGACGTCAGAACTATGCTTTTTCAATTCAACAGGGTAATGTGGAAAATAGGAGGACGGCTATCTGTCTTGTACGGCTGTATGTGCAGTTGTTATTTTATATAGGTTGTTGTTGTGCGTCTCCGGTTGTATGGTGTAAACAAAAGCACATCTGTGCCTCTTTGTGCAGATGTATGTGTAGCATGGTCACATTCGTGATGTGAACAGTGCCTCTGGTGTACTGCTTGTACTCGGTGAAGAGGCACGGGTCTGGTTTTGGTATACCAGATGAGCCCTGATGAGTCATATAAATATTTTGTTTAGAAATTTCAAAAAATGCATATGCTGCTCTGGATATCTAATTCTGTTTCTTGCCATGTGTTCAGGATTTGGCGGAGGGGATAACAAATGAGGGGAAGAAATGTCATAGTTCTCCATCCATTTCAAAGGAAACGCAATGTTCACAGCAGCAAGTAGCATACAACGCCAGCATGGATTGCATGGTAGAAGCAACACAATCCCTTGGTTGCTCGAGTACCGGAGAAACATGGAGCAGCATTGCATAATCCAACATTGGAGAGGCAGAATCATTTATGGATTTGGCCGTGGCATGCAGAAATGATTCTGCTGCGCGTGACAAACAACAGAGCAGCAGCAGCTCTGCTGTAAGTGGACCCCTGGCTGGTGACAAGACAGATGTCGTCAGAAGTGAATGCAATCAGACGAACGAAGACACAGTAGAGAGAATCATCATGGCGCCGCCGACCATTGTAGAGAAAGAAATGGATGACATGTTTAAAGATTTCATATACCCAACGATTCAGGAGGTCACCAAAGTGGTCGAAATAGAAGGTGGTATGGTATTCGGATCATTGGATGAGTGCTTTTTCTTTTTCTGCAGATATGCTAGAAAGGTTGGTTTTGCTGCCAAGCGATCAACGAGCGGAAGATCGACATATGATCAGCAGCTTGACAAGCAGGTTTTTCAGTGCACCAAGGAAGGGCAGAATAAAACAACTGAGAGACATGTTAAGGAGAGAAGGAGCAACTGCTTGATCCGGACAAGCTGCCCAGTCCAAATAACAGCCAAGAGGGATACATATAGGAGGAAATGGTATATGAAGAACATGCGTCTAGAGCACAACCAGGAGCTTCACCCATCTGATTGGATGCTGAAGTTCATGAGATGCTATAAGAAGATGACACCTCAGGAGAAATTCTTTATACAAGTGTTGCAGAAGGCGAGGTTAGAACCAAGGAAGGTTATGCAGATTTTTGCTGCCATGGGGAAATCGAGGCGAGAAATTATGTTCGACACGATTGACATAAGCAACATTGCATGCCGGGACAGGGCTAGAGAGCACGACACTGATATCCCAGACACCATGAAACTGTTTGCTGATATGTAGAGGTGGAGGCCGGGATTCCACCATGTGGAAGAGACAGAGAACAATGTAGTGTGCAGCCTGTTCTGGACAGACTCCTTGTGTAAGATGAATTATGATCTATATGGAGATTTCGTGTCTTTTGACACCACATTCTCTACGAATATATATGGCTTGCCATTTGCACCAATTATAGGTGTCGACAACCACGGGTCGACCGTCCTATTTGGACTAGGCCTTTTGAAGGATGAGAAAATAGGGTCATTCAAGTGGCTCCTAAGCATGTTTGTCGAGGCAATGGGAGGTAAAGAGCCGAAATACATAATTACATACCAGGACCAGGCGATGAAGACTGCAATAAAGGAAGATCTTCCGAGAACGAGGCACAGGTTCTGCTGGTGGCATATTAGGAAGAACCTGAAGGAAAATAATGCAGCAGTGTTTCCGCAGCACCCAGGGATGTCTGATGATATATTTCAAATCTTCAAAAACTCACTAGATCAAGACGAGTTTTAGCATGCCTGGAAAGCAGCAATTTCTCTGCACAAGGCGGAAGGCAACAAACATCTGAACACGCTATGGGAACTCTGAAATTTTTGGGTGCCGGCCTACTTCAAGGACTATTTCTATCCTTTCTCGTCAACAACCACTCATAGTGAGAGCACGAATTCGATGTGGAAGAATTACGTCGACCACAAGGACACTATAAAAAGGTTTGTTGATGCGCATCACACGATTCAGCAAAATTGCCTCGCCACGCTTGACAAGAAAAGATATCGAACAAAAGAGAAGGCGCCATCACTAGAGACGGGTTTTCCGATTGAAAGACAAGCAAGTCAAGTATACACGAATGAAATTTTCAGGAAATTCTAGCTGGAGCTACGGAACCGGACTTACTTCAAGTGCTCTGATCTGGCAAAGGGGAGGCAGTATTTTTTTAAAAAATATTATTGATCCTGGAGATAAAGTGTGGATACCTTATCCCGGCGAGGAATTTGACAGGTCTGAGTTCAGGGTAGATGTGGATGAGCAAAAAGAAATGTATAGTTGCAGCTGCAAGGAAATGAGTAGGGATGGCATTCAGTGCTGCCATGTGCTTAAGGTGATGGACCAAACAGGCATGATCGATCAACTTCCAAAATCCTTTGTCATCCCCAGATGGACCAGGAATCTATCAGAGAGTGTGAAAGTTCTGTCTACAAGTCAAGGTGATAGCATGACCATACAAGACGATGAAACTATGAGATTTGGCCTCGCTTACACTAAGTTGTCGGATATCTGTTCAAATGCATGCAGAAAAGAGAAGGCATATCGTGTGCTGCGTGAGTGTACGGTAGATATGAAAATAAAAGTCATGGCACTACTAGGGAAAACCTTATACACAGAATCTTAGCAGCAGCGCGGCATAAAAACAGGCGCTGCTGCTAAGTAGTAGCAGCGTGGCTAGGGAATGCTCGCTACTGGTGCAAACTTAGCAGTAGCGCGTGACGCTTAAACCACGCTGCTACAAAAATCCACCGACAGTACACAACGACATAAGTTTACCAGTAGCGAGGCGCCAGGGAGCGCGCTGCTGCTAATGCCATAGTAGCAGCGCGCTTTTTTGTCACCTCGCTGCTGCTAATTTTGAAATTGTGCACAGGGTTGGCCCGTTTAGCAGTAGCGCGTGACAGGAAAGCGCGCTGTTGCTACGCTCTTAGCAGCAGCGCGCTTTCTCTCCCGCGCTACTGCTAAGACGCAACACCCACCACCTTTTCCACCTCCCCTCCCCATCTCCTCTCCTCCCTTTCCCCTACCTCCCACATCCTCCCTCTCTCACTCTTCTTCTTCCTCAATACTTCTCCCCCATTACTCTCCCTCTTCTACCTACCTTTCTCCCTCTTCATTACTCCTAGCTATAACTACACCACCTCCATTAATTCATCTTCTTTCTCTTTTTCCTCCCCCCTCCACTAGTTGAAGTTGTCTCCTCCCAAATTAGCTAGCTAGGTAGATGTAGCATTTAGTTAAGTGACCTATTTGCCCCCTAACTAGATCTTTCTTTGTCAAGAAGAGCTTTGTGCACTTTTGACCTCCCTACATCATCATCTCCACCGTGTGCTCGATCTCGAGATAGAGGTGTGATTAATATTTCATGCTTTTGCAAAATGGAAATATATGTTCCTATTTTGTATACACACTTAATTAGCCATTATTATGCATGGGTCCAATGATGTAATATATATATGTTCCTATTTTGTATACACACTTAGCCATTATTATGCAAGGGTCCAATGATGTAATATATATGTTCCTATTATGCTGAGGAAAAGAAAAAAGGGAAACTGGTTATAGCGGTAGCGCTTTAGTGAAAAAGAGCTACAACTAGTCAAGGTAGCAGTAGCGGTTTCTGCAGAAAATCGCTATAGTTGCTCGTAATAGTAGTAGCGCGTTTCGTGTAAACGCACTACTGCTACGTCCACTTAACCCAAAATTCTCCCTCTCCCTGCTTCATCCCGCCTCTTTTCCCCCAAATCCCCACTCTCTCTTCCCCGGCCCCGTCGCACCGCCGCGCCCGCCCCCGACCTCGGCGCGCTCGCCCCCGACCCCAGCGCGCTCGCCCCCGATCCGCCGCCCCC
>NC_041388.1:694410009-694501122 GCF_002162155.2 Triticum dicoccoides
CCGGCGCCGGCGCTCGCCCCCGACCCGTCGGCCCTCGCCTCCCTCCTCTGCTTCCTCCCCTCCCAACCTCGGCCGTCGTCGGGCCTGCCTCCTCGCCCTGCACCCTCTGTAAACCACCCCCCTCTCTCTCTCTCTGCTAGCTAGGGTTAATTTACTTAGGTTTTAGTTATGTTAATTAGGTTATCTATTTAGTTATGAATTTAGATAGGTTTCAAAATTTGCTGAATTTATATGCAAATTTGAACTGGACATGTGATATGTGGATATGTCATGTTTTGGACATGTCATGTTTTGGTAAATGATCCGAGTTGCCTATGTTACGCCGGAATGTTGATTCATTTCTGTTCCGGTGAATTTCAGGCGCTCGATATGTCCATTTTTTAGCAAAGGTCATGCCGAACTTTCCCGTGAATAAAGGCATGATTTGTGCTACATAGTTGGCATATCGAGTGCTGGCACATAGATTTCTTTTTTATCTCATTTCTCATTTATTCATACTTTTAGAAATAAATGAGGACACTTAATCATAGGAAACATGTCGAACAACGAAGAAACTGGGCCTTCTGACCAAGATGCAGACGAGATGGATTATGAGGGTGAATAAGACTACCTCGACTTTTTGACTACTAAGCAAGGTTTGCAGGTCCGCCTCGATGATGGTACTGACACCAACACCGACACCGACGGCGCCGGCACCGATGGCGGCGCCCGAGACCGGTGGGGAAGGTACCGCCGAGGAAGATACCGGCGCCGATGCTGGTACCGAAAAGAGGCATAAGAAGCAGAGGATACGAAAACCTAACAAACTAGGGATTGGACGACTTGTGATCACAAAGATGGCACCTGGCAAGTTTGAGCCGTTAGAGCCGGAAGAACCTCGCAAGTGCTATGGGAACCAAGTAGGATGCATCCTACGGGAATGCGCGAGCATCAATGACGATGACTTAAGGAGTAAAGAACATTTGACGTAGTTGCTCCTAACGAAGTTGCGCAAGAGATTCAAGTTCCCTGATCGGGATGATAACATAGAACAACCGTGGGATGATCCGAAGATGAAAAAGATTAACAATCACGCCATGGGCATGTTCAGCAATGATTTGGCCTCCCGGAAATCGAGGGTGAAACGAGCTATTGAGGCTGAGGAACCCCTGTCCAAGATTCTGGAGGAAAATCCGACACTTACGGAAGAGGAGTTCGAAAAGTTCAAGGACACTTGCGCTACCGAGGACGCCAAGGCTAAGGCTGCGAAATTCAAGAGCCTTCAGCAAAGGAACACGGGGAAGCATCGCCTCGGAAGCCGTGGCTACCTCGGTAAAAGGCCCATATGGGATAAGGAGGACGCGGAACGTGAAGCCGCGGGTCTCCCAGACCCCTTCGCGAAGTTCACCAACCCCTTGGAGCATGACTTCATCAGGGCCCGCTACAAGTGGGACAAGGAGAAAAAGATTTTTTACACGGAAAAGATCACGAGGAAATTGATTAGACTACTGGAGAAGCAACACCAGCTTGCAGCCGAAAACCCTACTTCTCCGATGAGGCCCAAGTGGGACACCCCTCTCAACCGGGCCTTGAACGAACTTAAGGGACTCCCTTTGGGACAGCGGCCGCAATATGGTCGTGTGCACGGCGCTGGAGATGGCGCCACGTGGAAGGTGTTTTACAATGAGGGCGCGGAGGCCAAGAAGCAGAAAAAGAAGTTTAGTCAGGCGAACATCGACGCGAAGGTGAAGCTTGCGGTCGAGAAAAAAGCAGCTGAGGACGCGAAAAAAGCAGTCGAGGACAAATATGAGTTGTTACAGCAGGCAGTCAATGCAGCTGTAACTGCCTGCAGAAATGATTTCGCTACTAACTTGGTTCCAGTTATCATTAACTGGACGAAGGAAAATCCAGACAAGACGGTACATGATTTCCCGTTGCCCAGTTTCAACGGGAGCAACTCCATGAACAACAACATCATCGCACCATCACTTGCCCAGGTAACCGGGCCTCCTCTCACAGCCGCTCCCGCTCATAGCATCTCGTCCTCAGTCTCTGGAGCGCTCGGTGGGCCTTCGTCTTTGGCTGAGCTCGACGCCATCACGGTAATTACATGTCGCACCACCATATATATATATAATATTCCATTTTTGCTGCCTTTCGGATGTTTTACGCCACAGACATATGTGTTTGCAGGCGAAAGAAACCCCGTGCACCATACTCTACTTGATGAAAGGCCAGAAGGTGGACGTGGGAAAGGGGATGATAATGGACCCCTTGCAACCCACGTTCCACAACCAGCCGATCCTTGCTAGGCACTTCAGGGTTAGCTTGTCTAGTGTGAAATCGGGGCACGACGATTTGCCTCCTCCAGTACAGCATGTGGGAGCGGACGACGAGACCCCGCCGCGGATTGGAAGCTGCAAGGGTTGGGTGCTGCTATGGCCGAAGAATCTTATTCGTCTGGAGCCGGCCAAGAGCACACCAATAACCACACATCAACAAGCATGTGCGGAGACCACCACCCCGCCTACGCAATTACCAGCTCCTGTAGTGTCGGGTGAGAGCGGCGGACGACATGATGAAGGGGGTGCAATAGTGCTGGCTGGTGTAATTTGTCCTGTAGAACAGAGAATGGATGATGAGACGGAGGTCGACCCTATGGATTTCCTCAATACAAACGCGTATGACTGTGACATAGAATTGATGAGTCAACCATATGACGAATCGGGCTATCAGCTTGCTAATGAGGATATGGATGATATGCCCGGGCAGGAAGGTCGTAGCAGGGATTGCAAAAAGTCTCTCTTCATGAAATCCTCATAGGACACGCCTGAAGATGCCGCCTCAACACAGGCTCAACTATCCCAGCGCGAGGGTCATACATTACTTAGCCCGGGAACACTGGGGCAGGGGTTAAGGAAGGGTCTAGAAGGTGTGCCCAAGAAAAAGGAGAGAAAGAGATCGGGGAAGATAGCTGCCTCCAAACAAGCCAGAGCACATAGCAGCCAAACGATGCATTCTGAAGAGCGTGTACCCGTGAAAGGTGCGGCCATGTTCCATCTCATGGGCAAGCCGATGCTACCGCCGAAACCGCTGGAGGCACTATCAAGGGATCTTAGGAGACTGCACGACCATGTGCTGTCGACTGAGAAAAGCCTACTAGCCTCAAAGGATCCAGGATATCCGACATACGCGGCTCGTGTGCCTGAGGGGAAGTGCTATGTCGAGACACTGCCCACGGAGGTGTTCTTCCTGCGGTTTGACCATATCTTTGAGATGTTTCTGACAAGGCGGCTCGACTTTACAATCGTCCGCCTTTTTGCACTACATATGAGCTCTGTCATGAACAGTGAAGAAGTCTCGCAAATCTGTGTGGCGGATCCGTACTACATGCACGAGTCTTTCTTGAGTCTCGGCGACTCTGAGCGTGAAACTGCTAGGGACTACCTCCAAAACTTCATGGTACAGAATATGGACCGAGAAATTGTCCTCGTGCCTTATCATCCAAAATAAGTCAGTTTCCAACAACCCTTTCATACATTTCAATCATTCCTTGTCTCTCTATGGGGAATAATTTGAGGTGTCTTTTCCCCGCAGCAACGGGCGCGCCGTCCTTATCGTTCTTTATCCGCAAGTCTCCCACGCCGTGTATTTTGACCCTTCCAGAGACTATGAGAAAAAAGACTACACCCACATAATGAATATTCTAGATGATGCTCTCCAAGGCTTCAGCTTTAGAGGTGGCCACATGCAGATCAGGAAACAAATGAACAAGAAGATGGGTTTCCCGCATAAAACTAACTTCTCCTGCATCCAAGTCCCAAAACCAAGCAAGAAGGATGGATTGTACATCCTCCATCTCATGATTCAGTTCAACACGGATCACCAAAAGCTTCGCATGAGAAGCATAAATGATGATCATATCCACAAGTGGCTAGAATCTCATGGAGAAGCGGATTATAAACTTAGAGATAACTTCTTTCGCATCCATAGCGACATTGCAACGATCATCATGAAAGAAGTCGTCGATGAGAAGGGGATGTTCCACCACGGCCCTATATCACGAGCTGACGTCTGAACTCGTATAGGCATGCAACGTCTAGACCTCATGCCGTTCAAGAAGCTAGGGTCCATCCTCGATGATATGAAAGGATGGTACTTCTAGTGATTTATGATGCCGGTGATGATGATATGTGTCGGTTGAACTTGTATATTATTTGTAGCGATGCAACTTTGTGATGTCCATGATCCCTGCCGAACTTGCGTAACGCTACTTTGTTAGTTTGCGTACGATGACCTGCGTACCTCTAGTTAATTAATTTGCATACTGTATGTTGCATCTAGTTGCTAACCCTTTCTTTTTCGGTGTTCTCTAGTATATTTTGTTGCATATATATGATTGTACATCCTCTTCATGAACATGCATCTCTAACAGGTACCTAGTTTCTTGATGGCGAGATGGAACTGCTATGTCGTATACAAAGGGAAGGTTCCGGGGGTGTACAACGAGTGGCATGAGTGTCAGGCACAAGTGAATGGGTTCTCGGACGCCAGCCATAAAGGCTTCAAAAGCAGACAAGAAGGAGAAGCTAGTTACTTGAGGTTCACGCTAGCGCGAGAGAGGACTCATAACCGCCATCTCATGTACTGCATAGTTCCGCTCTCACTCATAGTGATAGCTCTTCTCGCGTATACCTTTGTTTAGATGGATGACGTTGTAGTTGCAAGTATTCGATACTTGCATGTATCGCTATTTTCGAGATGATGACAAGATACCACTTTGTGTTGGATGATGATTATGACGAGACTATTTGTATGTATATGCTATGATTACATTTGTGGTCTTGCAGGCATTTGTATGTGTATCATGATGACATTTGTATGTGCTAAAGATTCTTCTATAAAGCCTGTTCAAATACAAAACAAATATGCCGAAAAAACAAGAAACTACTAAAATTAGCAGTAGCGAGTGGAGAAAAGTTAGCAGCAGCGTGGTTGTAGCAGTAGCGCGCACAGGGGAAGCGCGCTATAGCTATTAGCAGTAGCGAGGTTCCTTTAAGCGCCCTGCTGCAACACTTGTGTAGCAGTAGCACGGGTGGACCGGCGCTACTGCTATATGTTAGCTGTAGCGCCTTATTAGTAGCACCGGCCCCCACGCTACTAAAAGGCTGAAAACCCGTGCTGCTGCTAGGCTTTTCCCTATTAGTGTGGCGGCACTTGCCGAGGAACCAGACACATGCATTCTTGTCGAAACTCTCAAGAACCCTCCCATGAGTGGCTCAAAGGGTACGAAAAAGGAGATCGAATCAAAGCTGGTTCTGAGAAGAAAGGAAAAGGCTACAAAGCTGCAACCAAGTGCGGCCGTTGTCAAGAAAAGGGTCATAGGAAAACAAACTATCCGGATAACCCAAAAGTGCAGGAGAGGATGAGGATTGAATAGGAAAAGAGGAAATCGCAGCAGGAGAAGAGGGCAAGGTCAATGAAATGGCCGACAACACCGACAACACCATTGAGGACATCAAACGGCTCAGGACAATGCACTCCAAGCCCAGGAGGAAGACGTCAGACGCCAGCAATTCCAACGACCCCACTGACAGCAGGGAGAATTTACCAAAGTCTTGCATCTACGCTAGAATCAAACATCGCCAGGCACACAGAATGCGTGCAAGGAAGCCCGGGACAAGGCACGAAATCTGCGCAGTCCATTTTCAGAAAGGAAAGGTCTGAGTGGAGACTTTTTGGTACCGGAGAACAGTACGAATAGAAAAATGAAAAGGTAATAATGCAGCTTAAACAGGACGTGAGCAAAAAATAGTGATGACCGCAATCTTTCGCTTTGTTTTTATGTATGAATATTAATTTTACAGGTAAATAGGTTGAATAGATACGCAGAAGGGTGGGTTTGCACAAGGGTCGAGAAGGAAGAATGGATTGTTGAACATTCAAAAACAAGGCCGCACGTGGAGTGATGAAATATCAAGAAATTGGTGGGGATTGTTTATTTTTTGTGTTGTGGTTATAAGAACGGGTTGTAAGTTAATTTGCTGCAGTTATAGAAACAAAACCAATTTAAATAAGAACGGCTTTTGCTTCTTTATGTATTTTTTACTTGGCGGACGAAAATATCAGAGGCCCAGGTTTCGTTGTTATTTTCCGCAGCCGCGTCAGTTTCTGAATGTGGATGTTGTAAGCATATAAGCATGCTTCTCTGCTGCGTGATAGAGAGATAAAATTAACCTAAGGGCACAGGCAGCCACGGCCATGCCACCACTGAGTGTTCAACCGTGATTCTCATGGTTGCATGGTCACGCCCGCCGTTATGGAACGAAAACATTTTTAAGCACATAATCTCGGTCGTGCTTTTGGGGCTGTATAACCGTGGCTTTCGTGGTAATTGTGCCTCGCCTGTTCTAACGCATGTTCGTCTGTTATGAATGCGTGACTGTAAGTAGTTCAAATAACCGTGCTTGCGATGCGTGTCCAACCGTGCCTCAAGTGCCTTCACGCGGTGCTTCTGTGATGCAAAGATTTCAAACACAACGGGTCACGGTTGTGGTTGCGTTTCTGTTTTACAAATGGATATAGTGCCTGGCAGTAGGTTCACGGTGTTTGCTGTTGCTACTAAGGAACAGTGCTTTACAATGCCGAAGGCAGGACCGTGTGTCTCGTTCTTGAAAAGGCATGGTTCTGCCATCACTTCATTCACTTGGTTTTGTCCGTGTTTTAGTAGAATCATCTGCAAAGCAGAGGCACGGCCTTGAATCTTCTAGTGACTTAATTGTAACACGCACGTTGGGTTTCCACAATTAACGCACGAATGTGACTCCACGTAAAACACAAGCATGCCTCCCCGAGGAGCTTTACCTTGCCACTCCTGGTTATAGATCAACGGATGCATTTGGAGCACAAAGAGACACGAAGGTGACCTCTGACTTGAAACACTGACACACTTGACGGTTCGTGCATTTGAGTTAAAATCTTACAAAGAAAACAGTTGTAACACGGGCAGTCGTCCGATTCTATTAGGTTTCCATAATAATCGCACAATCGTGACTCCGGGTAATAATAAACCATGCCTCTCCACCGACTCATTGTGAATACAATTAGAAAACCTCTGTGCATGACTTTATGTAATTAGAAGACCTTTGAGGGTTGTATGCCCGTGCTTGTGACCCTTGACACTAAAACACAGAGTAAGCGCCCATGCCTCTATGCTGTATGCACGTGCTTATGCCCGTACAAGGAAATACGCTTTTAAAAACAGGGTCTCTCGTATAGCCCATTCCGTGCCTCACAGAGTAAACGCCCGTGGCTGTGTGTAAGACTAAGGTTAGCGTGACTCTATGTAATACCACAGACCATGCCTCTACGCGCTTCATGCCCGTGCCTATGATAATTGTGATCCCGCATAAAACGCAAGCATGCCTCTCTGGGCCTCCACACCGTGCCTCTCCTGGTGTTAGAGTCAATGGAGTCATCTGGAACACAAAGAGACACGAACGTAGACACGAACTGTTGTACATGCCTGTGTGGCACGTAGAACAGTGCGTCACAATGCCAAAGGCACGACCGTCTGTCTGGTATGTGACAATGCCAAGCCGTACCGTGTGTCTGGTACGTGACAAGCCGTGACAGGAGCGTTTCAGCAGAATCATTTGCAAAGCAGAGGCACGGCCTTGAATCTTCTATTGACTTAAATGTGAACGTGTCCGTGGAAAATTTTGCTGCTCGTAGAGGCAAGATGACTGTAGAACCGTGCTTCCGGCGTCAAACAGATTCTTCTATTGAATGTGTGCCGTAAATAATTAATACACAAACGGGCACGCCCCGTGCCTGGTCTGCGTGTGCAACAGTGCATCTTGTACCTTGAAAGCGGTGGTTCTATTTAATGTTTCAAGCAGTCACCTACCATTAACTTGCTACGAGTAGTACTTAACCCCCCCTGTCAGAAAGGAAAATAGAAGAAGTAATTAATTTGGACCCCTCCGCTCCCCGTCGTGGGTATTTAAGGCGTCTCACGTGGATTGGCAGGCTGTAATCCATTTCTATAGATCCTCCTCAGTGAGCACTGGTCGTGGGCGGCGCCACCCCAGCAACGGAGGTGGAGATGGAAAGCGCTGCTTGTAGCATCAAGAGGTCGAGAGTGGCGCCACCTGCGATGCCGCTTTCTGGTGGTGTGCTGGTCATCGGAGGGGATGGATGCGGCGACCGTGCTTCCTCCCGATCCGATGAGGAAGAAGAGGGATGTCATGCGGACCGCATCAGCGATCTCGCCGATGGCTTCCTAGGTGAGATCATCTCTCGTCTTCCCATCAAGGATGGCATCCGTACTCGAACCCTCTCATGTCGCTGGCGTCCTTTGTGGCCCATCGCTCCTCTGAATCTCGACTGCCGCGAGATCTCTGACTCTCGTCTTTTTAACGATGGTGAAAAAGTTCATATCGAGACCATATCTCATCTGTGCGCCTTCACCAACGAGCCCGTTAGCAAATCCGGAACGCGGCTTTGTCGAAATCCTGTTGTCAGTCTTCCGGAATCCATTCTGTCCGGCCATGGTGGCTTGGTTAGCCGCCTCTCTATTTTGGCGTGCTACCTACAGTGCAGGCCCTCCATCGTTGATGCCTGGCTCCGATCCTGGAATTTGAACAATATCAAGGTTCTTGAGTTCTATTACCTCTTCCCAGAATTTCTGATGCAAGAGGTAACTCTATTGGATCTATGCACTTCAACTACGCCCTCGACACCGGAGTCCGTGTTTCAGTTTTCCTCCTCTCCCCACACCCTCGGCTTTGCTCTTTTCCAAATAGTAGACAATTACGTAGGGACGCTTAAGCTACCACTGGTGAAAAGACTCTCGCTTGTGGTTGTTGATATATCAGATGCGTCGCTGCAAAGCATAATCCACTCTAGTTGCCCTGCACTTGAGTCTCTCCTGCTTGTTTGCAATAGAGGAGGTTGTCGTGTCACAATAAACTCGTCTAACCTTGTAACCATTGGCATTTGTTGTCCACACGGGGACCTCATTGTTGAGGATGCCCCTTCGCTTCGACGATTGATTGTTGATTGTCTGGTTGACGACTGTTCGATAACCATTGTCTCTGCACCTAAACTGGAGACGTTGGGTGAGTTCGTGTTTGTGTCTCCCTCGAAGTGTCTTGAGGTACTGACTTTTCTTAATACTGGAACAGAGCTGTACTTCTTCTGATGTTTGTTTTATTAATTCGATGGTCTTTGTTGTATTCTTCATGCAGAGTCAGGACTTGGAGGTAACCGCTGTCTCTGCGTCTGAACCGTATCCATGTCGTCTGACGTGTCTTGAGGTATTGAGTTTTTGTGATACTTCCAGCTTAACTTTATTTGTGAGGAAACAATTTTTATTTCATCCAACCTTTATGCTATTAGTTGTGTGATCCATCTTCTGTTAATTTTCATCAAGGGTTTGAGGGCAGTCAGTCTAACAACAATGCATCAATCTGTCAAGACCTTGCTTATATACATTGATTATAAGGTGGACATTGTCGTTGATTTGCTGCAATGCTTTCCAAAACTGGAGAACTTGTTTGTCGAGGTGATGATCTTCAGAAATTTGCATTCTGTAGTACTCGTTCCTTTTTGAAATGCTTTTCTTAATTTTGACTGAAATTGATGCTCCCGTACCTACACATGATTTATTGTTCTATACATCCATATATAGACAAGTCTATGTCTAACTTCTTGTTATGGAGGTGGTAGAATTAATTGTTGCATTTGGTTTTTTGATGGTCTGTATCTCTTTTTATAGACATTAATTATTTTCAACCTATCATTTATATTTTAGGGATCCTTGATTTCTCATGGTGAAAAAAACAAATGGCGTCGTAAGTACCGGCAGTTTCTCAAACATCACGACGTTTGTCTGAAGACAATATCGCTGGAAGATTATGTTCGCTTTGGGAGTTATGCTGACTTTGCGATGTTCTTTGTTCTTAGTGCAAAGGATCTGGAGACCATGACCATTAAGTTTACCTCGCATGAGTTCACGGGAGTATTTGACGAAAAGCAACAAAGGGTTCTGGAGTGGCATCGAAGGGCTTCTAAACATGCATGTCTTAGATTATCATAAAGTTGCAGCCACGCGCGTCCGCATTTAAGAAAGAGGAGTCTTGAATACCTGGATTTGACGGTTTCGTTCAGGTGTGGATGCTGAAATCAGGCCTTGTGTTAGTTGTCTATATGTATGGAGTTATTTGTTGTTGCGTTCTTTTGAGCTTGGGTTTTATGTAAACTTTATCAGATTACCATTGTTGTCTTTCACCGTGTGTAGGCTTGTTTGTTTTTGTGTTGTGTGCAGTCATGAAGGAAATGTGTGGTTTTGCGGCTTTGTATGGCCGAAGGACCGTAAAATGTTGTGGCACCAAGGTTAAGAGACATAAAGTAGATTTAAAATGCTGCATGTGTAACCGTGCTGTGTTGTATGTATGACGGTGCCTGTCTTATATATGTACCTGTCATGCACACAATGGATGTACAACTGTGCCTGTGTTGCAGATAGAGCTGCATGATGGTTGACTTGCATGTTGCCTATCTTATATATGGTGATGGATGCCTTGCTCTGTTTCTGGTCCTCGTACTGTGGTTATAAAAAACGGCTTGGAAGTTTATTTGGTGCAGTTGTAGAAACAAAGCAAATGTAAGCATAACAGATTTTGCTTGTTTAGGTATTTTTATTACTCAGGAGGCAAGATGAAAAGAGCTGAAAGCATAAAGAGCCACCACAACGGTGAACCAAACCTTTTTTGCGGGGCGTTATTGTAGCGACCCGACCCGAATGGATCAAGTGCTCTGTGCTCAGGTGTCATCCCTGGATGAGTAATGCTGACACCACATAGTACATCGAAGGATTTATAGCAGAGTGGCAATCACACACTTATTACATCGTTGTCTCAAAGAGAACTTATTACAATAAATATGGCTTAAGGCCATCTAATAACGATAACAGCGGAAGACTCGGAAGATAAATGGGTCCATCAACTCCAATGGCATCACTGAGTATAGAACCACGACCTAAAAGCACCTTACTCGTCGTCTGAAAAGTCTGCAACATGAAAGTTGCAGCCCGAAAACGGGTCAGCACATGGAATATGCTGGCAATGTAACACATAGAGAGTAATGGAATGAAACAGCTATACTATATGCATATATGGCTGGTGGAAAGCTCTATCATTACAGTTTTGCGTAAAGCAAATTTCTCCCTACTGCAAAGGAATAAATTTATTTAACTATCATGGTAGTTGTTAAACATCGAGAATGGTTGACAGCATTCCGATCCCAATTAAGTGAACAATTAAACCCAACAATATTAATTAGAAGTAACATGTTTGAGATTCACATGATATTCAAGTACTAGATACTCAAGTTGTCCATAACCGGGGACACGGCTAATCATGATTAGTTTGTACACTCTGCAGAGGTTTGCGCACTTTTCCCCACATGACTCGATCGCCTCCGTTTGTTTTCTTGCACTACATGGTGTTTGAGAAACGGATGACCGAGACATAGTCTTTCAGAAGCGCTAGCACCTTACATGTGGGGTAGACCGTACCACCTACAACCCCTACATCTGCTAGTCCACCCGTAAGAGTTCGCACAACTTAGTCAACTATGCCAGAGCCCATAGTAGCATATGGCTGCACACGGAAGTTTCTAGCATGAATTATCTTATGATCCCTTTGAGCCTGGGTGGCGGTCCAAAATAAAACAGGCAAGTCCTGATAGACATCAGGTGCCTCAATCCACCCAGATGTGTGTTTAAGTGGCCACCTTAGATAAACCATTAAAATTAATAAACTCACATCTGTCATGGATATCACTCACCCAATCCACGTCTACTAGCATAGCATGGCATAATAAGCAAACGTAGAAGTAACTCCCAAAGGTTTCATAATAATACAGGTGATAGGTACTACCTCATCTACTTCCCATCCCACAGTTTCATTAGATCCTAATCATGCAATGTGAGAGGATTGATCTAATGCAATAAAACATGGGTTGTAGAAAAGGTATGATCAAAGTGCTACTTGCCTTGCTGATGATCCGCGAGACCTAGGGTTTCAAAGTAACAAGCGGCGCAATCCGGGTGATCTATCGCAGACAAACAACAAGCACACAATAAGTACTCATCTAATGCACAGGTAAAACTCAAACAAGAGAACGAACCAGAAAATTCAACTTAAGAACTCTGGTCGGAAAGAAAGAACGAACCGAACAAAGAAACGGAAAAACAAACGGTAGAAGAAAACAGCTCGGTTCTAGCAAGTTAAATCTAGGTCAAATTTTACTATAGCAAAAGCTTGTTCAAGTTGATTAGACGGAACGGCAGTTTCGAGACGAAACTCCAAGCGCTTGAATCACCTGATTCCGATAAACGAGCGAGAAGAAATACTAGAACGAAGATCGGATCTGAGATCACGATCGCGGAATAAATCCGACGAAAAGAAAGAGACGAACGGTTAAACGAACGGGCGTCATTAACCGGGAAAAGAAAATCGGTGATCACGTTCGTTGAGACGAACGGTCCGAAAGAAGAACGAAAACCGATCTAGGGTTTTCGGAAAAGAAACCGAAAAGAAAACGGAAAACCGATCTAGGGTTTTGGAAGAAAACCGAAACGAAAAACCGGAAAGAAAACCGGAACGGTTTATAAAAGAACCGGAAAAAAAGAAAAGAGTCGGAGAGAAAACGGAATGGTTCTTTTAGGAAAAACCGGACCGAGGAAGAAAAAGAGAGGCGCGGCTACCTCGGGAGGCGGGCTCCGGGCGGCGGCGGCTAAGGGTGGCGACGGCGCTTAGGCGCGGGGCGGCGCGGCTAAGGCGGCGGCGGTAGGCGGCGCGGCTGCTGCTGCTGCTGCTTGGGAGGAGAGGGGCTTGGGATTTTGGTGTGAGGAGAGGGGGGGGTGTGGGGGTATTTATATTGGTGAGGGGAGGGGGTTTACTTGGGGTAGGGGGCAAGAAAAAGAGAGGGAAAAGGAAAATGAAACAAAGGAAAGAGGGGGCTAGAACCGGCCTTGAGTCCCTCTGGGACTCGGCCTGGGCGAGGGGAGGCGGCGCCTGGCGCCTGGCGCCTGGCGCGCAGCGCTGCTGGGGGCGGCGGTTGGCTGGGCCTTTGGCCCTGCTGGCCTGCGGGAGTTCTTTTTTTTTAAACGGTTACGCGCGCAGAAAACAAAAGAAAGAAAATCTAAACGAACTCCAAAAATTCTAAAGTAAATTTTCCCCGACTCCTAAAAATGAATCGAACAAAATGAACTTTACTCCGGACCTAGAATGCAATTTTCGAAAACGCGCATTTTTCCCTATCCAAAGAAAACAAACAAACTCCGACAAACAAAATTTGATCTATGTATTAAATATTCATTTTTCCTCAATTTTGGGAAAGTCATATTATTCCCTCTCTTATATTTTTGATATCGGAAAATTATTGAAGATGAAATAAATAAATCAAATGATCCTCTTTTCAATTCGAGAGAACTCTCAAATATGAAAATAACGAAATCTCCAACTCTCTCTGAAGGTCCTTGAGTTGCATGAAATTTCTAGGATCGACCAAAATGCAAGAAAATATGATATGCATGATGATCTAGTGTATAACATTCCAAATTGAAAATTTGGGATGTTACAAACCTACCCCCCTTAAGATGAATCTCGCCCTCGAGATTCGGGTTGGCTAGAAAATAGGTGAGGGTGGTCCTTGAGCAAATTTTCTTCTCTCTCCCAGGTGGCTTCATCCTCTGAATGGTCGTTCCACTGAACTTTACAAAACTTGATAACCTTGCTGCGAGTAACTCTGCTGGCAAAATCGAGAATCTTGACTGGCTTCTCCTCATACGTTAAGTCGTCCTTCAACTGAATCGCTTCGAGTGGCACGGTATATCTTAGCGGTACCTCCGCCATCTCGGCATGACATTTCTTCAGCTGAGAAACATGGAATACATCATGAACTCCTGACAGCTCCTCTGGTAATTCCAACTTATAAGCGACTTCTCCCATACGTTGCAAGATCTTATACGGTCCAACGAAACGCGGTGCTAATTTTCCATTAACTCCAAAGTGCTTAACTCCTCTAAGTGGGGATACTCGGAGATAAACTATGTCTCCGGTTTCGTAAGCTGTCTCCTTGCGTTTTGAATCTGCGTAGCTCTTCTACCTGGACTGGGCTACCTTGAGCCTATCGCGAATCAACTTAACTTTCCGTTCAGACTCCTTAATCAAATCCGGTCCAAAGAATTGACGATCTCCAACTTCGTCCCATGACAACGGTGTCCTGCACCTCCTTCCGTATAAAGCTTCGAAAGGTACCATCTTCAAACTGGTTTGGTAACTGTTGTTATAAGAAAACTCCGCATACGACAAGTTATCGTCCCAGCTAGATCCATAATCTAGTGCACAAGCTCTCAGCATATCTTGCAAAATCTGATTGACTCTCTCAGTCTGTCCATCCGTCTATGGGTGAAAAGCTGTGCTGAACTTTAGTCTAGTTCCTAATGTTTCATGCAACTGATTCCAAAACTTTGAGGTAAATTGGGTTCCTCTATCTGATACAATACTCCTTGGAACTCCATGCAAACAAATGATCCTAGTCATGTATATCTTTGCCAACTTAGCACTGGTGTAAGTAGTTTTAACTGGAATAAAATGTGCTACCTTCATCAAACGATCAACTACTACCCATATCGAGTCATAGCCTGCTTTCGTCCTGGGTAGTCCTGTGATAAAATCCATGCCTATCTTATCCCACTTCCATTCGGGTATCGGCAATGGTTGTAACAATCCTACTGGCTTCTGATGCTCCGCCTTTACTCTCTGACATACGTCACAAACTGCTACATATGCTGCAATATCCTTCTTCATTCCGGTCCACCAGAATGTTTCCTTTAAATCCAAATACATCTTGGTATTCCCTGGGTGAATCGAATACGGTGAATCATGTGCCTCTTGCAAAATCAACTTCCTGATCTCCGGGTCATTTGGCACATAAACACGGTCTTCAAACCATAGGGTGTCGTGCTCATCCTCACGAAATCCCTTTGCTTTTCCTTTCCTCATTCTCTCTTTTATAGAAGCAATCTCCTTGTCAGATTTCTGAGCTTCTCTGATTTTATCCATCAATGTTGACTGAATCTCCAATGCTGCTACATAGCCTCTCGGAACTATTTCCAAACATAGCTCACGAAGGCTTTCTGCTAACTCCTTGGGTATTTTCCCTGTCATTAGAGTATTGACATGGCTCTTACGGCTCAATGCGTCAGCTACCACATTAGCTTTTCCGGGATGGTAATGCAATCTCATGTCATAATCCTTGATGAGCTCCAACCATCTCCTTTGTCTGAGGTTCAACTCCTTCTGCGTGAAAATGTACTTCAAACTCTTGTGATCCGTGTAAACCTCACAATGATTTCCAATGAGGAAATATCTCCATGTCTTCAATGCATGCACTATGGCTGCTAACTCCAAATCATGCGTAGCGTAATTCAACTCATGAGGCTTCAGTTGCCGTGAAGCATACGAAACAACTCTTCCTTCTTGCATAAGCACTGCTCCAAGTCCTCGACGTGAAGCGTCGAAATACACATCATAATCCTTGGTCTGATCTGGCAAAATCAATACTGGTGCGGTGACCAAACGTTTCTTCAACTCCTGGAAACTAGCCTCACACTCCTCAGTCCATTTGAACTTAGTATCCTTCTTCAACAACTCCGTCATAGGCTTCGCAATCTTTGAGAAATTCTCAATAAATCTTCGATAGTATCCTGCGAGTCCAAGAAAACTCCGGATCTCTCCAACTGTCGTTGGTCATTCCCATTTGGTTACGGTCTCAACCTTTGTGGGGTCAACTGCTATACCTTCTCCGGATATAACGTGTCCGAGGAATCCAACTTCCTTTAACCAAAACTCGCATTTGCTGAATTTGGCATATAATTGATGTTCCCTTAGTTTCTCCAAAACCAAACGCAAATGTTCCTTATGCTCCTCTTCATTCTTTGAATAAACCAGGATGTCATCAATGAACACTACGACGAACTTATCCAAAAACTCCATAAACACTTTGTTCATCAGGTTCATAAAATAGGCAGGTGCGTTAGTCAATCCAAATGACATAACGGTATACTCATACAGTCCATATCTTGTGGTGAATGCTGTCTTAGGTATGTCCTGCTCTCGAATCTTCAATTGATGGTACCCTGATCGCAAATCAATCTTGGAAAACACTTTAGCTCCTTGCAACCGATCAAACAGATCGTTGATCATTGGCAGTGGGTACTTGTTCTTGATGGTTACTTCATTCAGTCCCCGATAATCTACAACCATCCTTAATGATCCATCCTTCTTTTCCACTAGAAGTACGGGTGATCCCCAAGGCGAAGAACTTGGGCGAATGTAACCTTTATCCAATAACTCCTTAATCTGATTCTTAATTTCCACCAAATCCTTTGCTGGCATCCGGTACGGTCGCTTCGATATTGGGCCTGTACCTGGCAATAACTCAATCAAAAACTCAATGTCTCTATCCGGTGGCATGCCTGGTAATTCCTCAGGAAATACATCAGGAAAATCCTTTACCACTGGTACTTCTTCTTGCACAACTCCTGTTAGGCAGTTTACTTGCGTCCTGTTTGGCACATGCCGGGATACATACTTGATCCTTCGTCCTTCTGGTGTGGTAAGCAAAATTGACTTACTAGCACACTCAATATTCCCTTCATACTTTGATAACCAATCCATGCCTAATATCACATCCAACCCTTTAGATTCCAATACTATTAGGTCTGAGGGAAAAACATAGTTTCCAATCCTTAATGGTAACCGATCACACCATCGTCTAGCCATAAACTCCGCTCCTGGTGAGCTTACTAACATGGGTGACCTAAGGGCTTGGGTTGGCAGGTTATATTTATCCACAAATCCCCTTGATATGTATGAATGCGATGCACCAGTGTCAAAAAGAACAAGTGCAGTAAATGACTTAACCAGAAACTTACCGATTACTGCATCAGGCTGATCTTCAACCTCCTCCACATTAATGTGGTTCACTTGTCCCCTATTGAAAGGGTTCGTCTTCTTCCCAGAGCTTCCATTGCCATTTCCATTCTGGCCTTCGGGACATTCATTGGCATAATGCCCGGTCTTGGAACACTTGAAACAGGTGACTTGACTCAGATCTCTCTTGGTTGGGGTCGATGGGGTGGTCCGGTTCTGGCCGTTGCTTCCTCCATTCCCATTACCATTCTTGTGGCCATTATGGTTGTGCGAGCTACCTCCTCCATGGGTGTGCTGAAACTGAAATCCCGGTTTAGGGGCAAAACGGGGCTTCTGCTAGGCTCCAGAGTTATACTTCCCCTATCCATACTTCCTCTTACGATTCTCAATCTGCTGTTGCTTTCCTTCAATCATGATGGCACGATCTACCAACTCCTGGTAGTTGTTGAAACTTGCTACCATCAATTTCATGCTTAGTTCATCATTCAGTCCTTCCAGAAACTTCTCCTGCTTAGCTGCATCCGTAGCAACATCATCCGGGGCATAACATGCTAACTTGCTGAAATCGTCAACGTACTGGCCAACTGTCCTTCCTCCTTGGCGTAAGTTGCGAAACTCACGCTTCTTCATGGCCATAGCTCCTGCTGAAACATGGGCAGTGCGGAAAGCTTGCTGAAACTGATCCCATGTGACAGTGTCAACTGGGTAAGTGGCTGTGAAATTCTCCCACCATGCTGCCGCGGGTCCGTCAAGCTGGTGAGCGGCAAACTTCACTTTCTCACCATCCGTGCATCCTGCAGTGGTCAACTCCCTTCCTATCTTGCGGAGCCAATCGTCTGCTACTATCGGCTCGGTGCTACTGGAAAACACCGGCGGATTCAGCCTAAGGAAACGGGCTAAGTGGTCAACAGGTGGTGGTGGTGGTGGTGGGTTGTTGTTGTTGTTCTGCTGGTTCTGGACTAACATCTGCATCAATTGATTCTGTTGCTGGATCAACTGAGTGAGCTCTGGTGGGAATCCATTGTCACGTCTTGGAGGCATCTGAGGGTTTAGAAAAGACGAGAATTGAGAATAGAGTGAGGTCTAAAGGGAAAACACTACCCCAATGCACATGAGGCAAAAGCACACAATTTCACTTCAATCAATCAAACAAGGGCTTACAATCGGTCTAAAACTATCGCAAAGTGCTCGAACTATTGTGTTTACATGGGGGAATACTACTACTATCTGGTGGTCATCTAGAAATTTGAACCGGTGGAAGACTCCATGATATCTGCTCCAGCTTCGTCTTCAAAGTCGGGTTCACTTGGATCTGAATCGGTGTCGTCGATGATGATGTAGTTGTCCGGACATGCGACGTACATGTCTTCCTTCCTGGATGCTAACTTCCCCTTGAGTTCTTCAATCTCCTGCTTAAGATCGCCATTGTGTCTTGCTAGAGCTACGATCTCTTCCATGTAGTCCTTGCATGTAGACTTCAGTTCTCCTTCTAGCTCGATGATCCTTGCCTTTGCATTCTTCAACTCTATCATATCATTGCACATCTGGTTCTCGTGGCGTCGAATGTGCTGGTTTAACTCCTGGATGAAAGATGCAATGGATCTATCCTTCTTGGTGCTGACTAACTCCCATTGTTCATCTCGACGTCCACAAATCTGGTAGATAGTGTCCTTGAGGTCTTCTTGATAAACTTCTCCAATGCGTCCTATGGTGATATGAGCTGCCATGCTCCTTCCCAGACTCCAGGTTGGTGCATTGAAAACACTATCTATAGGCTTCGTGATTGGCGCGAGTGTCCTTCCCGGAACATGAGCTTGAATCTTCCAGCGCTCCTCTTCAGGCAGAGTGGCGTTGAAGGTTCCCGTGAAGCTTGGTAATCCAATGTTCAGGTACTTGGTGACTTCCTTCAGGTGAAATCCAAAAGGTGTGCCTTCATCCGGTTGAGCGTACTTAATCTTCACGTTCGTCATCCTAAAAGAGTCGAAGAGATGAGGAGTTAGAAAATGAGAAGAGAATGGTAATCTATGGCTTTAACTTAGTGGTCGTGTCCTACAGTAAGCGTGTGCTCTGATACCATCTCTGTAGCGACCCGACCCGAATGGATCAAGTGCTTTGTGCTCAGGTGTCATCCCTAGATCAGTAATGCTGACACCACACAGTACATCGAAGGATTTATAGCAGAGTGGCAATCACACACTTATTACATCGTTGTCTCAAAGAGAACTTATTACAATAAATATGGCTTAAGGCCATCTAATAACGATAACAGCGGAAGACTCGGAAGATAAATGGGTCCATCAACTCCAACGGCATCACTGAGTATAGAACCACGACCTAAAAGCACCTTACTCGTCGTCTGAAAAGTCTGCAACATGAAAGTTGCAGCCCGAAAACGGGTCAGCACATGGAATATGCTGGCAATGTAACACATAGAGAGTAATGGAATGAAACAGCTATACTATATACATATATGGCTGGTGGAAAGCTCTATGGTTACAGTTTTGCGTAGAGCCAAATTTTCCCTACTGCAAAGGAATAAATTTATTTAACTATCATGGTAGTTGTTAAACATCGAGAATGGTTGATAGCATTCCGATCCCAATTAAGTGAACAATTAAACCCAACAATATTAATTAGAAGTAACATGTTTGAGATTCACATGATATTCAAGTACTAGATACTCAAGTTGTCCATAACCAGGGACACGGCTAATCATGATTAGTTTGTACACTCTGCAGAGGTTTGCGCACTTTTCCCCACATGACTCGATCACCTTCGTTTGTTTTCTCGCACTACATGGTGTTTGAGAAACGGATGACCGAGACATAGTCTTTCAGAAGCGCTAGCACCTTACATGTGGGGTAGACCGTACCACCTACAACCCCTACATCTGCTAGTCCACCCCGTAAGAGTTCGCACAACTTAGTCAACTATGCCAGAGCCCATAGTAGCATGTGGCTGCACACGGAAGTTTCTAGCATGAATTATCTTATGATCCCTTTGAGCCTGGGTGGCGGTCCAAAATAAAACAGGCAAGTCCTGATAGACATCAGGTGCCTCAATCCACCCAGATGTGTGTTTAAGTGGCCACCTTATATAAACCATTAAAATTAATAAACTCACATCTGTCATGGATATTACTCACCCAATCCACGTCTACTAGCATAGCATGGCATAATAAGCAAACGTAGAAGTAACTCCCAAAGGTTTCATAATAATACAGGTGATAGGTACTACCTCATCTACTTCCCATCCCACAGTTTAATTAGATCCTAATCATTCAATGTGAGAGGATTGATCTAATGCAATAAAACATGGGTTGTAGAAAAGGTATGATCAAAGTGTTACTTGCCTTGCTGATGATCCGCGAGACCTAGGGTTTCGAAGTAACAAGCGGCGCAATCCGGGTGATCTATCGCAGACAAACAACAAGCACACAATAAGTACTCATCTAATGCACAGGTAAAACTCGAACAAGAGAACGAACCAGAAAATTCAACTTAAGAACTCCGGTCGCAAAGAAAGAACGAACCGAACAAAGAAACGGAAAAACAAACGGTGGAAGAAAACAACTCGGTTCTAGCAAGTTAAATCTAGGTCAAATTTTACTGTAGCAAAAGCTTGTTCAAGTTGATTAGACGGAATGGCGGTTTCGAGACAAAACTCCAGGCACTTGAATCCCCTGATTCCGATAAACGAGCGAGAAGAAAGACTTGAACAAAGATCGGATCTGAGATCACGATCGCGGAATAAATCCGACGAAAAGAAAGAGACGAACGGTTAAACGAACGGGCGTCGTTAACCGGGAAAAGAAAATCGATGATCACGTTCGTTGAGACGAACGGTCCGAAAGAAGAACGAAAACCGATCTAGGGTTTTCGGAAAAGAAACCAAAAAGAAAACGGAAAACCGATCTAGGGTTTCGGAAGAAAACCAAAACGAAAAACCGGAAAGAAAACCGGAACGGTTTAGAAAAGAACCGGAAAAAAAGAAAAGAATCGGAGAGAAAACGGAACGGTTCTTTTAGGGAAAACCGGACCGAGGAAGAAAAAGAGAGGCGCGGCTACCTCGGGAGGCGGGCTCCGGGTGGCGGCGGCTAAGGGCGGCGGCGGCGGCTTAGGCGCGGGGCGGCGCGGCTGCTGCTGCTGCTGCTTGGGAGGAGAGGGGCTTGGGATTTTGGTGTGAGGAGAGGGGGTGTGGGGGTATTTATATTGGTGAGGGGAGGGGGTTTACTTGGGGTAGGGGGCAAGAAAAAGAGAGGGAAAAGGAAAACGAAACAAAGGAAAGAGGGGGCTAGAACCGGCCTTGAGTCCCTCTGGGACTCGGCCTGGGTGACGGGAGGCGGCGGCTGGCGCCTGGCGCCTGGCGCGCAGCGCTGCTGGGGGCGGCGGCTGGCTGGGCCTTTGGACCGGCTGGCCTGCGGGAGTTCCTTTTTTTAAACGGTTACGCGCGCAGAAAACAAAAGAAATAAAATCTAAACGAACTCCAAAAATTCTAAAGTAAATTTTCCCCGACTCCTAAAAATGAGTCGAACAAAATGAACTTTACTCCGGACCTAGAATGCAATTTTCGAAAACGCGCATTTTTCCCTATCCAAAGAAAACAAACAAACTCCGGCAAACAAAATTTGATCTATGTATTAAATCTTCATTTTTCCTCAATTTTGGGAAAGTCATATTATTCCCTCTCTAATATTTTTGATATCAGAAAATTATTGAAGATGAAATAAATAAATCAAATGATCCTCTTTTCAATTCGAGAGAACTCTCAAATATGAAAATAACGAAATCTCCAACTCTCTCCGAAGGTCCTTGAGTTGCGTGAAATTTCTAGGATCGACCAAAATGCAAGAAAATATGATATGCATGATGATCTAGTGTATAACATTCCAAATTGAAAATTTGGGATGTTACAGTTATGTAGTGCTTCTGGTTACCGCACAACCGAGTTTCTACTCAACAGGCCACACCGAAATGCGTCTCGAGGATTCTAGCCGTGATACTGCATACTCACAACCATGCTTTTGACCTTGTCCTGACATTGTGATTTTCGTTCTCTGCTTGTATAATGTGCCTTTCACAGCCACCCTACTGTGCGCGTAGAAAAGGAGCAACACCAGCTGATAAAGTGCCTTTTCTAGTACTAGATGTGTGTCCCTCGTTGCACGACTTTCATGCATTTGACAGTGGCTCTTTGGTACAGAACCGTGGTTGCAGAGAGTTCTTGCCCGTGCTTTTAAGGACAATGTCTCTTGGATCAGTCATTGATTGCCTCACAAAGTAAACAGTGAGGGTTCACATCTGAATCCAATTCTGTTATGTTTCTGTAGTAAGCGCACAAACGTGACTCTTCCAAATACTCAAGTATGCCTCCATGGGCTTCTCATTCATGCCTCTCCGTCTAAACGAATCGACAGAATCATTCGGAAAACAGACACAAGCGAACATGACTCTATATAATACCACGTGATTCCTTTGTGGATTTGATGCCCGTGTCTACGACCCTTATCACTAAAATACAGAAAGTCACAAACGCACATAACCGTGGCTGCAGAGACTTTATCAAGAAAGAACCGTGTCTCTATGGACTTCACGTTTGTGCTTTTAAATACAAAGAAATAAGCTTTTAAAATTAGTATCTCTCATATAGGCAATTCTGTGCTTCATAGAGTAAACGCGCGTGGCTGTGCGTAAGACAATGGTTCAGTTCCGTGGGCTAGACGCCCGTGCATCTTCGTCTGATCGAGTCTCGCAAGCGAGCATGACTCTGTGTAATACCATCGACCATGCGCAATAAACACATGATTGTGACCCTGCCTAATATTAAAGTATGCCTTCATGGGCTGCTCGTCCGTGCTTCTCCGTCTGAATGAGTCGACTGAATCATTCAGAACACAAACACAAGTGAACATGACTCTATTTAATAACACATGATGCCTTTGTGGATTCGATGCCCGTGGCTGTGACCCTAATTACTGGAACACTAAAACAGAAAGATTGCAAGACCGTGGTTTTAAAAAACGTGCAACAGTGGTGACATCTGCAATTATGTCCCTGCACTGTGCCTAACTGTACCTCGTGTGCATAACCGTGCTTGCGATGCTTCTATGATGCAACGATTTCAAACACAACGGGTCACGGTTGTGTTTGCATTTCTGTTTTACAAATGCATATAGTGCTTGGCAGTAGGTTTCCACCGTTTCCTGGGAAAGAATTACGTCTTTACGTTCTACTGAAACACGTGGAATCACGGGCGTGCCTGTGTCCCATCGTACCACTTCATGGCCGTTGTGTGGTTCGTGGCAAACCGTGCGTTTGCCATGGTCGTGCTTGTGTGACAGGTAGAACAGTGTGTCTCGAATCACTTTTCTACGAAGTCATTATCGTCTGTGTGTTTGCTGACAAACCGTGGTTCACTGAATCATTCGGAACACAAACGCTAGCACAAGCGAGCATGACTATATATAATACCACACGATGCCTTTGTGAATTTGACACCCTTTCATGTGGCCCTTATTACTGAAACACAGAAATTCACAAATGTACATAGCCGTGGATGCAGAAATGCACGACATGAGCAAAAGACCGTTTAGCCATCTACCGAAATACCGAGTTCGCTGTTGGTAAGGTTACAGATTGAGCAAAAAAAGTACGGGCATTGTTTCAGCACACCTACGTAAATTCCAAACCGGAAAGTGGCGGGAACATCTAACTCCAACACTGTTTTCAACACTTACAAATGAATGGATCCTTTAAATCTAGGTGCTCAACACATGTGTGCCTTAGATCCAAGTTCCCGTGGTTGCAACTTGGCGACAACCTAAGGCAAGCATGTTTAGAAGCCTTTTTGTCCCACTAAAGCACGTCTTGTTGCTGTTTGTAGAATTCTTCCATGAAGTGTTCCTGAAGAAGAAACTTGATCCTCATAGTCTGCAGCTCTGTCGCATTGAGAATAAAGAATGTTGCAAATCAAATGATTTTTCGCTTTGAACATAGCTTTCCAGCGTCAGTGACTTCAAACGAACGTCATGATGGTGCTTGCAAGAACAATCGTTCGCAAGACTTTCTTCATTAGGGGTTATTTCCTGAATAAACATGAATATTTGAAATGGTTAAGCTCGATAAAGAGTGATTCTGCTAGAAGGAATAAGTCTATAACCTCTGTTGTAATAAAAGCTTTCTTTTTAGTTTTGTCCTAATACTCGTCCATGACTATGTAGACCTTTGTCCATTACATACAAGTTTTCCATTTGTTGAATGGAGTTCTGCACCATGCATGGTATGTGTTTTACAATCTGTGTGAGAAGCATCACCTCGATATACAAGTTTTCCAAGCTTCAGAAGTGTTCCACCAAGGAAAAGACTGCATGCAGGTCATAATCCATGCTGATAGACAACGTCTTGATAGGATGAACCGCTGTGGATGTGCTGACTGTCGGCAAACACTTCATGTAGAGTAAAACATAATATTAGTAGAGTAAAGGTTGAATTGCATGGAACTTGTTCGTACCAATGAATGGAGGTGAAAGTATTGTTGAAAGTCAGTACCTGAATAATTATACGGTCATTTGTGATGATAGCTTCACAGAAAATATTAGATAGTTTGCCCATGACCTGCAGTTTAGGTGTAGAGGTGATAACTACCCGCAACCTTTTGCAATCACCATCACAAAACAACCGTTGAAGTGACGAGGCATCTTCTATAACAATTTGACCATAGTAACCAGAAATGCCGATGCTTATAAGGTTTGGTGAGTTTATTCTGATGGAATGGTGCCTGACTGTCCAAACAAGCAGCAGAGACTCAAGTGTAGGAGAAGTAGAGCTGATGATGCTTTGTAATGATACGTCTGATACATCAACATCTACTAGAGAGAGTCTCCTGAGTAGTGGTAGTTTAAGAACCCGTACATAATTGTCTGGTAACTTGCAAAGAGCAAAGGCGATGGTTTGGAGAGAGGAGGAAATCTGAGGGTTTAATGCTGGTGGTGATGGCATGAGCGAAGCGCATGAGAATGGCCCTATGTCATGTTGTCTCAAGAATGGTAGGAACAGGTAGTAAAACTCGAGCACCTGGAGATTGTTCAGTCTTGGGGATCGAAGCCAGTCGTCGACTGTGGAGTGCCTGCAGTCGAGGTAGGACGCCGGAATGCAGAGGCGGCGAACTGCACTCTGACGCCCGGAGAGGATGGCCTCTGGAAGGTACTAATCATCATAGGAATTATCATCATAGGATGGCCTCTGAAAGTTCTAGTGTATGTTACGCGGTCGAGTTCCTCTGGTGTTGCGGAGTACGCGGTGACCAACTCGAAATGTACTTGATCTAGAGGGTTAAAAAGACATGGGACGGGGATCTCACGGCAGTCCAGATTCAGAGGAGCGGCACGCCAAACAGGGCGCCACCGATGTGCGAGGATTTGAGTGCGAGCGCCTTCCTTAGTGGACAGACGGGGTATGACCTCACCGAGAACACCGTCCGGTAGGTCGCTGATGCGGTCGGGACCAGACTAATCTTCTTGATCCTCGGATCCGGTAGGCGCACCCTCGCCTCTTCCAGCCACTACCGCCAAACCACCAGAGTAAGGCGTCGCGGTCACGCGAGCCTCGCCCTCTTGGTGTTCGGGGCACAGGAGTAGACCTCCATCTCCGTCTCCATTGCTGGGATCGCGCCGCCTGCGAGCACCGCTATCTGTGGCGTTGATCTGGACAGTCCAAGAAAGAGGAGGGTGTGGCTAGGGTTTCGACACACCGTCCGTCCACCTTAAACAGCCGGAGCCTGGCCTCTGGCGACGAGCCAGACCGGTGTCACCGAAGGAGACGTCCGTCGGACCCTTGGGTTTCCGTGGCGGTGCCACGTGGCGTTCACATCCAAATACGTGGAGACGCCCACCGAAACGTTGTGTTTCCGCAATCAACAGACGAACGTGACCCCGCACAGAACACAAGCATGCCTCCATCGCCATCCCGACCGTGCCTGTCCTGGTAACATAGTCAATGGATGCATTTGGAACACAAAGAGACACCAAGGTGACTCTGGATAATTACAGGTCATGCGTTTGTTAGTTTGACAACCGTGTCTGTGACCTGAAACACTGACACACAAAAAGTCGTCTTCGTGCGTAAAGGATCGTGACACTACTAAACATACAAAGTCGCCTTTCGTGCATTTGAGTTAAAAATCTTACAACGAAAACAATTGTAACAAGGATAGTCTCCCGATTCTACTAGGTTTCCGTAATAAATGCACCAACGTCACTCCGGGTAGGAACGAACCATGCCTCAGTTGGCTGGACGTCTGTGCCTCTCCTTTTGACCGAGTCCACCGACTCATTCGGAACACGATCAGAAAACCTTTGTGCGTGACTATATATAATAGAACGCCATGCCTTCGAGGGATGTATGCCCGTGCTTGTGACCCTTGACACTGAAACACAGATAGCCACGAACATCGACTTCTTTACCAAGAAAGAAGCATGACGCAACTCGGTACTGAACCGTGTTTGTATGGACTTAACGTCTATGCTTTTAAATTCAAGGAAATGAGCTTTTAAAATTAGCGTCGCTCATATAGGCAATTCCGTGCCTCACAGTGTAAACGCCCCTGGCTGTGCGTAAGACAAAGGTTCAGTTCCGTGGGCTAGACGGTCGTGCATCTCCGTCTAGTCGAGTCTCACAGGCGAGCATGACTCTATGTAATAGCATTGACTATGCACAATAAACGCATGATTGTGACCCTGCCTAATACTAAAGTATGCCACCATGGGCTTCTCGTCCGTGCCTGTCCGTTTGAACGAGTCGTCTAAATTGTTCGGAACACAAACACAAGAGAACATGACTCTATATAATAGCACACGGTGCCTTTGTGGATTTGACGCCTGTGCCTGTGACCCTAGTGACTGAAACACAGAGAGTCACAAACGTACATATCAGTGGCTGCAGAGAGTGCTAGCCCATGCCTTCGTACCTTGAAAGTCGTGGTTTTATTTAATGTTTGAAGCACCCATCTACCATTGACTTGCTACATGTAGTACTTAACCTGGGCCCTCCTGTCAGAAAGAAAAATACTAGAAGAAGTAATTAATATGGACCCGTATTTAAGTCGTTTCGTGGATGGACAGGCTAGTCCATTTCTCCAGATCCACTGTGTGTCCAGATCCACGCCACAGATAGCAGCGCTCGCAGGCGGCACGATCCCAGCAATGGAGACGGAGATGGATGTCTACTCCGGTGCCCCGAGCACCAAGATGGCGAGGCTCGCGCCACCGGTGATGCCTTCCTCTGGTGGTTTTGCACTAGTGGCTGGAAGCGGCGAGGATGCGCCTACCGGATCCGAGCATCAAGAATAGCAGTCTGGTCCCGACCGCATCAGCGACCTCCCGGACGCCATCCTCGGTGAGGTGATCTCCCGTCTGTCCACTAAGGAAGGCGTTCGCACTCAAATCCTCGCACGTCGATGGCGTCCTTTATGGCACGCCGCTCCTCTGAATCTCGACTGCAGTGAGATCCCTGTCCCACGTCTCTTTAAGCCCCTAGAAACAGTTCAAATAGACATATTGTCCATGCTCCCCAGTAATGATGTCATTCGCATTAGATATTTTGGAACTCGATGTAGTTTGCAACCTGACGTTGATAGTTCGTGCCTTCCGGAAGCCATCCTCTCTGGTCATGGTGGCACAGTTCATCATCTCTGCATTCTGGCTTGCTACCTCCACTACAGACCCTCTACAGTTGACGCCTGGCTTCGATCCCCAAGACTAAAGTATCTCCAGGTTCTCGAGTTCTATTACATGTTCCCAGGTTTTATTGGAAAAACCATCACACTACCACACGAAATATCTGTCGGGGGTTTGGTGCGACATATGTCAACGGATGGCTTATCATGGTGGGGGCGAGTAGAACGTCGCCGGTGCCTGGAAACGGGATGAGGCGAAGACATGCACGCCGGTGAATCTTACCCAGCTTCGGGGCTCTTCGGGGAGATAATACCCCTACTGCTGCTCTGCGGGGTCTCCGCATGATCACTATGGCAAAAGTGTTTACACGGTTGCTCCTTGAGCTGTTTTCTGGTGGTAGGAGAGGGCAAGGCTAACTCTCTCCCTTCTATATGATCTGGTCTAGAGCTAATGGGTTCCAACCCTTTGCATGAGTGCCCTGGGGGGTTTATATAGGCCTACCCCCCAGGGGTACAATGGTAATCTGGCTGGGCGCGGGCCCAGCCGTCAGTGTCTCTGGCCTCCGTCTTCTCTGCCGATCGCTGGGGCCCACCGACTGGCGGGCCCCGCCGACTGGCCTGGTACGGAGCCGACAGCCCGCGTCCACCGCGGGCGGGTCTTGCCGGCTGCTACTTACTGTAGCCGTGCTTTTGATGACGCGGGCTTGATCATGGGGTCGTGGCAACAGCCCCGCCACCTGGCGGGCGATCACTGTTGCCTCTCCCCATCACATCTTGATTAATGGCGTGTGGGCCCCGGGGGAGGGCTCGGCCGACTCCCCCGGGCCGACTCCCGACGGGTCTGGCTAGCGGTTCTCCTGCCATCTCCCGAGGTCTCACTGCCTGCTGGGGCCTGCTGCCTCTAGGCCATACAGACAAGCCGTCGTGGGTGCAAGATTCGGCCCTGCGGTGCTGATGTCAGGGCCGGCATGGCAACAGTACCACGCTGCACGGAGATCTTCCCGGGTACGGCGTGCTGAGGCCATGCCTGCCCTTGGTGAGGGGCGGGGGTGGGCTTCACTGTAGCCACGCCCCTGCCTCGTCCCCTTTGATGAGGTCATGGGGTTTGTTGGAGTCACAGGCCGACTCCCAAGGCCGGCTTCTCTGGAAGTCGTCCCTGGGACTCGTCCGTGAGCGGGCAGTCGGACGCCTTGCCGCCGACTCCCCAGGAGGCGGCTCTTCATCCTGGGGTCTTGAGGGGCGAAGCCTGCCCCGATGTCTTGGAAGGTTCTGGGACTCGGGTTGGCCTACCCGTGGCCCATTACACTGACAGTAGTCCCCGAAGCTGGTGAGGCGCCGCGGACGATCGGCCGAGAAGCCTCAGCAGTTTCTCTTTCCGGGTGCTCAACACATGGTCTTTGATTGACTTCTGCCGGGCCAACTAGAAGGAGTCGGACTTGCTCAACTCGGACTCACTCAATTCTGACTCACTCAGTATTTTGAATGTTGCGGCGGGATTTAAGTGGTGTGCTAGCTAAGCCTCCAGGCCGCCGCCCGTTCTAGGCCTGTTACGCGACGGCACGTGGCTAGGCCGTCCTGCCAGCCTACGCGCGCGACGGGACAGGCCCATAGGCGGGGCCCGCCACTACCGCGCCTCGGCGCCCGAGCGGATCCGCTGCGGCCCCGGTGGACGGTTGGGATTCCCGTGGAGTTACTGCACGCAGTAACTTTATCGTGGATCGTGGGGGTCGTGGGGCCATGGGCGCAGTAAATCCCCACGTCCGCCCCCTTGGCTTCACAGCCCACGAGGCTATAAGTATGGGGAAGAGGGGGGCACGTGCGCCCCTCCTTCCCACTACTCCTTGTTCTCTTCCTTCTTGCTGTTCCTCGCTCTTCCTCCTTCCTCTTCTCTTCTTCGCTTTGCCGCGCGCCCAAGCTCCGGCGAACGCTGCCGCGACAGCTCGCGATGAGTTCTTCCTCCGCCACCGCGCCGCCCCCAGTGTGCTCCGGCACATGGGACGGCTCCGAAGTTCATGAAGACCACATCGAGTTCCTCCACCGGACTCGTTGGCTCCCCGGCGAGGATTGCATGCAGGTGCATCTTGCGCCGAAGGGGGAGATTTCCCCCACGCCGCAGGAGGGCGAGCGGGTTATCTTCCGCTCGCACTGCCTGCGCGGGTTGGGGCTGCCGGCGAGCAGTTTCTTCCGGCCCTTCCTCGAGTTCTACGGCCTCCAGCCGCACCACCTCACCCCCAACGCAGTGGTGCCGCTGTCCGCCTTCATGGCCATGTGCGAAGGCTTTCTCGGAGTCCTCCCCACCCTCGAGCTCTGAGGGAGTTTTTCTTCTCCAAGCTCGGCACCTAGGCTGCGGGCGTGCCGGCTCAGTGCGGCGCTTTCATCGTCGTGCGAAGGTCGGGGGCCGACAATCCCTTCCCTTCCATCTCGCTGATCAAGTCGGTGAAGATGTGGCACAGATCCTACTTCTATGTTAAGAACGCCTCCGCGAGGGGGGACTGGGTGAACCTGCCGGCTTTCGAAGCCAGCCCGCCGGCTGGGCGACTGCCCAACTGGTCGTACCGGGCCAAGTCGCTGACGCCTGCGGGAGCCGGCGCCATCACGCGATTCCGAGTGCTGACGCAGTCGGAGGGTCTGACAGGTCCGAACCTGCTGGCCGCCTTCGTTTCGTGCCGAGTTCTCCCACTCCAAGGCCGCCCCCATATGATATGCCAGATGAGCGGGCACCGCGACCCGAGTCGGATGTGCACCAAGGACATGCCTCACGAAGAGGTGGACTTCATGGTGAACTACCTCTCGGACAGCAGGCTCCTGGAGGATTGGCGGTTCTGTAAGGAGCCGTACTCCCGCGCCAACCCCCCTCCTGTGGTGAGTCGCCTTTCCTTTCTTTCTTTGGATTGTCTTATTCTTGCCAAGTTTTGTTTTGACCAGCCGGCTTTGGTTAGAATCCCCTCCTCCACCCACCAGCCGGCACCTCGGGGCCGGCCCGCGAGTTCCTCGCCGACCGGGCGGAGAGTGACATCGACGACCCCGATCTGGGGGCGGCGGCTCTGGAAGATGACGCCGAGGGAGGAGGAACAACAGACGACTTTAGGCCCTCGGCCACTTTCGCCGACTGGCCTGATGACAACGCCGAGGGAGAAGTCGCCCCTCGCCATCGGCCAGGAGCCAGCCGGCCAGCCTGGCGCGGGCTCTTCTATCGCGCCGGGCGCTCCAGGCGGCGGAAAGAAGCACAGGGCTGTGCCGACCTTGTTCGGCAGTCGGCCGAAGAAGCCCAAGGGTTCGGCTGCGGCGACCCGGTGGGACGAGGCAGCCACGAAGGCCATCCTCTTCCGTAAGGAAGTGAAGAAGCTGCCATTGGTCTCCGCGTAAGTATTTTGTCTTTAAAGTTTTATTCTTTCTTTGTGACTTTGTCTAAGTCTTTGCTCACCCCTCTTGCTTCAGGGCTCCCCTCTCTATTGAGAGGGTCACCGCCGCCTCCGTCATGGGATCAGCGGAGACGTCCGCCACCACTCGGCGGATTGACCCCGCTGCTGACCTCCGGGAGGCGACGGAATGGAATGCGCAAGAGAAGCGCAATGAACAAGAGGCCCTCTGCCTGGAGAAGGCGGAGGCCGACAGGGCGGAGGCCTCCGCCAAGAAAAAACTGGCGGAGGCCGAAACCGCCGCCGCGGCGAAGCGGCAGGCTGAGGAAGCTGCACACCGCCAGTCGGCAGTGCTCGTTACCCTGTTGAACTCTGCGCCGCCGCCTCCGAAGTTCATGGGGCAGACTGGGGAAGCCGGCGGGGAGAGCCCCGTCATGGAGGGGGAGGGCGGTGACCCCTCTACGCCGGATGTGAACGTTCCGCCGCCGTCTCCGCCGCCGTCTGAAGGTGCGCAGGGCGAGCAGCCGGCGGGCCCTCCGATGCCGCCGACCGAAGACGAGGCCGTGGCGAGGCTACTCCTTCAAGTTGGCTCGCCAACGCGCCGCCGTCTGTAGAAGGCGACTTCGGCACCCCGCCCCCTGGAAGCCGGCGCCGCCAGCTCGGCGATCCCAGACGCCGAGGCAACGAGCGCCGCGCCCATCGGATGGGTGTGAGGAGGTGGCACAGGGCTGCTGAACCAGGCGCTTCTGGACGTCCAGGCGAAGCTTCGTGCCGAGGGCGACGCTCTCCAGAATTGCACCAAGGCATACTTGGCTTCGCGGGCAGCCGTCCGGGTATGTTTTTCCTTTTGGCCTTTGTTTTTCTTGTTCCTCTCTGTGGGGGCGCGCCAGCGCACCCACTGGGTGTAGTCCCCGAGTTTCGGGCTGGCTGCTGAGCAGGCAGCTCGGAACTCCAATTGATGAACTTTGAGTATTAACTTTTTGTCTGAAACGTTCGTCGCAGGATTACCACAACCTCTGCGTCACTGCCTTCAACCGTAACGTTGAAGAGCTGGGCAAGCGGACCACCGATCTCTCAGAGAGCCGGAGTAAGTTCTTTTCCTTCTTCGTGGGGGCTGTAGTCCCCGAGATTCGGGCCGACTACTGAGCAGTCGGGCCGGATCTCCTTGGCGACCTTCTTTACTGATGACTTGACGCCTTCTTTCTTTCTTCTTCTTAGGGGCCAACGCTGCTCTTCAACAGCAGCTGAGCGACGCCAACTCCGCTTTGCGTGCCAAAGAGGAGGAGTGCGGCAAGCTCGCCACGGAGCGCGATATGCTGGCCACTCAATTGGCAGAGCAGAAGGAGCTGCTTGTGAAGACGCAGAGGGAGGCGGAGGAGACGGAAACCGCCCTCCTGGCCAAGTTCGCGAGCGAGTGCTCCTGGTCTGACAAGGAGGCGCTGCTGTCCTCCGGCTTCCACGAGATTGAAGACATCGTTGATGGTGAGTTTCTTTATTTTCTTTCTTCGAGCTGCCGATTTAAGTCATGCCGACTCCTGGTTTTTGACTTGCTTCTTCGTTTCTTCCTGTCTTTGCAGACTTCTTCCCTGGGCAGTCGCAGGCCGCCATCCAAGCCATCGAGGCTGGCCGTGAAGGTCGGAGGGCGGAGGGTGCAGAGATCGCCGCCGATGCCCCCCGAACTCTTGATGAGCACATCCTAAGCATCGAGGCTCGCCTTCGGCCGGATCACCGGATGCTGCACCGGCTTCAGCGTGTCGGTGCCCAGGCGATTGCCGCCCTGTGGCCGGATATGCAGGCTCCGCGCACCCCCAGCCTGATGGCCGACTGGCTGGAGGTCGCGGCTGGTCGTCTTGAGGCCTGGAAGGGCTCTTCGGCACAAGCTGGAGCGCGCCGGGCCTTGGAGTTCGTCAAGGCATGGTATTCGGGGCTGGACCTAGACCGGTTGGCCACGCTTCGGTCAGAGGCCCTGCCGGAGCTGGCGGCCGCGGAAGACACCCTCGTCAAGCGTGCTGCAGCGATTGCTGAGTACACCGACACCAGCATCTTCGTCCCCGAGCAGTCTGAAGACGGCGAGGAGGTACCGCCGGAGTGGTTGGGGATGAACCCAGACTACGGCGAGGACTTGGCGGAGGTGATTGGCTCTAGCGTCGAGGAAGAGGGCAAGGCGGAGGACGGAGGCGAGGCAGAGGCACCAGAAGGCGGAGCAGACGGCCAGCCTCAGCTCGACCGTGCCTCCAGCAACGAGCCGCGTGCGACCGACCCGACTGCCGCCGGGGGCGATCAAGCCGAGACTAGCCAGCCGGCCGCCCCGACGCGTGGCGCTGGCGCCTCCTCCGACCCTCTGAATCCGTCTGCTGCTCCCTAAGCTGCCACTGTATCTTTGTTTTGTCTGCTTCAGTAGTCTTTGAAGAACTTGTTAATTCGCACAATTCCACACGCGGGGTGTATTTTGAACCTCTGCTCGAAAATTTGGCCAAGGGCCTATGTTATGTAAACATATTTTTCTGAGTTCTATCTTTTCTAGCTCATTGCTCTTTTGGCCTTTTTCCTTTGCCGCTTTCTCTTAGTTGCCTGCCTTGCCAATCGGATAGCCGCTCTGCGGACTATTGCTAGATCAAGTGCTTGGCTACTTTGGGAAAGCAAGTACTTGGCCGTTTTTAAGAGTTTTTGAGCAAGTTGGATAGAAGACAGCAATCTGACTATCCGAGAGTCGGTTTGCGAGAAAGGCTGGAAGCCGTCTTGAGCTATGTTCTATGCTTTAAGTCCTTAACCATTTTTCATGCGAACACCCATTCTATCTTACCTCTGCCCACCATACAGTCGCTCTGCGAGCTGCGGCTTCTGTCAGAAGACGGTTTAGGTGTTACACACAACTTGTCCGGCTGCAGGAAGCATTTCATAGTGCAAGGCGGCAAGTCCCCGGGCCGACTTGTCGAGCCCGGTGCCAAGCGGCATAAAAAGGAGTAACATACTCGCAGTCATAATTTTTATCATACAGACAAAAGAGGGCAGTCCCCGAGCTCGCCTCGGGGGGGCCGAAGTCTTGGTACTTTAATACAAAAGGTAGCATGGTACATACTGCATCAACTGTAAAATCTTCGGAGGAGATTTGCATTCCATGGCCGCTCTGTCTCCTTGCCGGAGTCGTCCCTCTTGCGTGCTCAGGGCTTCTGAGCGTCGATCAGGTAGTAGGAATCGTTGCCCAGTACTTTGCTGATGATGAACGGGCCTTCCCAAGGCGCCGACAGCTTGTGCTGGCTGGCTGTTCGCTGGATCAGCCGGAGCACAAGGTCGCCTTCTTGGAAAGATCTTAGCCTGACCTTCCTGTTGTGGTATCGGCACAGGCTCTGCTGGTAGATGCTGGACCGGCTGAGTGCCAACAGCCGGCCCTCTTCCAGCAGATCGACGCCGTCTTGTCGTGCTTCTTCTGCTTCCTCCTCGGTGTACATGGTGACTCATGGGGACTCGAACTCTATGTCTGTTGGGATGATGGCTTTGGCACCGTAGACGAGGAAGAAGGGCGTGAAGCCGGTTGACTTGTTTGGAGTCGTGCGCAGACTCCAGAGGACGGCTGGCAACTCGTCGAGCCAGCAGCCAGCCGAGCGCTCCAGAGGCTCGATCAACCGAGGCTTGATGCCGGACAGGATGAGGCAGTTTGCTCGCTCCACTTGGCCGTTTGACTGCGGATGGGCGACGGACGCTAGGTCCAGTCGGATGCCCTGTGTAGCGCAGAAAAGGGCCAAGGCGCCTTTGGCGAAATTTGTGCCGTTGTCGGTGATGATGTTGTGTGGTATGCCCTACCGAATTATGATATCGGAGATGAAAGTTATGGCAGTCGGACCGTTCAGCTTCTTGATTGGCTTTGCTTCTATCCACTTGGTGAACTTGTCCACTGCGACAAGTAAGTGAGTTAAACCACCTTGTGCTGTTTTGAATGGTCCCACCATGTCTAGGCCCCAAACTATGAAAGGCCAGGAATTGGGGATGGTTTTGAGTGCAGAAGCTGGCTGGTGCGGCTTGGAGCTGAACTTCTGACACCCTTTGCATTTTTGGACCAACTCCTTGGCCTCTTCCAAGGCAGTTGGCCAGAAGAAACCATGTCGAAAGGCTTTGGCGACGAGTGCTCTTGAAGCCGCATGGTGGCCGCACTCGCCTTGATGGATGTCTTTGAGAATCGCTTGGCCTTGCTCTGGCTCTACGCAGCGCTGGTAGACACCAGTGATGCTGCGTCTGACCAGCTCTCTGTTGACTATGGTGTAGGCTGCCACCCGGCGTTGTATTTGCCAAGCTGAAGTTTCATCAGTCGGAAGCTCTTTGTTCACCAGGAATTTGAGGATGGGCTGGGCCCATGAGGGTGCTGCTATTTCTTTGACTGCCAGAACTGTGATTTGGACAAGGGCGGTTGGGCTGGGAGGCGGAGGGTTGGAGCCAACAGCCGCTTGCTGGGTTGATGAAGTCCCCAGGCTGACTGGCGCGGTCCTTGCACCGAGTTCTGGAGTCTTCGAGTCCGCCACCATAGTCCCCGGGCCGGGCTTGACTATGGCAGTTTTGGGGTCTTCCGCCAAAATCCTCGTACCGACTGCCGGAGCTCTTGAGTCGGATCCGACGTCTTCGGGAGGAGCCGGCACGAAAATGGAGTCTGATTCTGGTGAAGGCTTGACAGACGGCTTGAGGAGGCGTTGAAGGGCGACACCGGATGGTATTGCTTGGCGGGTAGAGCCGATTCATGCCAGTGCATCTGCTTGGTCATTGTCATTTCTTGGCACATGGAGGAACTCGCACCCTTCGAAATACCCGCTGAGTTGCTGCACGAGGAAACGGTAGCTCGCCATGTTTGCATCTTTCGCGTTCCCAGTCGCCAGATGATTGCTGGACCACTAAGTCCGAGTCGCCATAACACAAGATCCGGCGGATGCCAAGCTCTTTGGCAAGCCGGAGCCCATGAATGAGCGCCTCATACTCGGCGACGTTATTGGAGGCGGCAAAGTGGATTTGCAGCACATATTTGAGCTTGTCGCCTTTGGGAGAGGTGAGGACGACGCCGGCTCCCAAGCCAGTGCCCATCTTGGAGCCGTCGAAATGCATCCGCCAATGGGTGGAATCAGGTGCTGGAGGTAGGTACTGTGTCTCGGCCCAGTCGACGAGGAAGTCGGCCAGTGCTTGTGACTTGATAGCGGTGCGGGGCTGGTAGTGGATGGTGTAAGGAGCCAGCTCTATGGCCCACTTGGCCACTCGACCAGAAGCATCTCGGCTACCGATAATCTCGGCAAGTGGGGCCATGTAGACCACTGTGATTGGATGCTCTTAAAAGTAAGGCTTCAATTTCTTGGCAGCAAAGTGTACGCCATAGCACATCTTCTAGTAGTGGGTTGGCCTACCCGTGGCCCATTACTCCGACAATATCTTCGTCTACGCCCTCACCGCCGACTTCCACGCTACTGTTTTCCTCCTCACTGCACACCGTCACATTTGCTCTTTGCCAGATACCTGACAAGTATGCACGATCATTTAAACTTCCACTCCTCAAGAGGCTTTCATTTTTGGAAGTTGATATATCAGACGTCTCACTGCAGAGCATAATCAGCCATGGTTGCCCTACCCTCGAGTGGCTCCTGCTTGTTTGCAATAACTTGGACCATTGCATCATAATAAACTCAGGCAAAGTTGAAGTCATTTGTATCCTTTGTGAGAATGGTGAACTCGTTGTTGAGGATGCGCCCTCACTTAAACGATTGATTCACGATATTCAGAGCGAGCACTTGCAGATAACTGTCTTTCATGCACCTAAGCTTGAGTGTTTGGGTAATTTTTATGAAGGATTTCCTGAATCCAAGATTGTTTTTGGCTCTACAGTTATCGAGGTGCTCACCTTTTGCACTATACTCTTTACTTGCATTCCTTGCAGTGCCGAAGTTTCATGTCACGCAACCTTTTATCCAGCTAATTTTATGATATGTGCTTGTCGCAGGCTTTGTCTGTAGTCAGCCTATCAATGGTGGTTCAATCTGTGAAGACCCTGCTTATCCACATGTCATTAAATCTGAACAAGGTTGTTGCCTTGATGCGATGCTTTCCTAGCCTAGAGAACCTGTTTATCGAGGTAACGATTTCCAGACACATTGAAAGCACATACAATGCACCGCGTACTATATTCGAGGCCTCTACCTCCTTTTGTACTCCTCGAGTATTCTCACTCTTCATGCATTTTCAGGGAGGAGTATGCCGCGAGGAAGGTGTAACAAATAAGTGGCGCCACAAGCACCGGGTGTTTCTGAAACAGCATGACATTCGCCTGAAGACAGTAACGCTGGAAAAATATGTACACTACAACAAAAACATTGAATTTGCAAAGTTCTTTGTTCGGAACACAAAGGAGTTAGAGACTATGAGACTCAAGTTTCTCTCCCCCCAGACAACATCACTGAAGGATTTTATGAACATCAAGAATAGGTGCTTCAATGGGGCAACAAGGCTTCTAGACGTGCTCGTCTTATATTGTTAGTGTATTGTAGGCATATGAACTTGGATTTAAAAGTACACATCTGGACAAACCAGTGTCCAATCATGGATTTGCCGGATTCATTGACCTGTGGATGTTGAAAATGGTTATCGGACTGTCAGAGATAGGTGTTGTTCTGTGCTTTCCTGTTTGGACTTCGAGCTTGTACTTTATCCATTGTCTGTAAGGTTGTCATGAACTTGTTTTTGTGATCTTCAGCCGTGAAGCAACTTACAAGCTCAAAAAACTATCAAGTTTTCATGTTTTTGTGCATCGTCTGTATGTTTGGATTTCCTTTTGTGAATAGAGCGAGCGACTAAAATCATCTAGAATATGAAGTCACGTGTGATGTTATGGTCGTGCCTCTCCAAATAACTCGTTAGCTGAGGTATTTTACAATACAGAGGCGGGAGTGCCTCTTGTACCTGTAAGATTGTGCGTCTGTTATCACTGCACGGCACTTCCTTTGTGCATGTCCGTGACTCTGTGGTGAACGTTTTGGGTGGAAACACGCTTCCCACTCTAGAACATAGTGTCTTGTAGAAACATGACAGTGCTGTTTCTACGAATTGAGACGTGCTTGTCGTGGAACCGCTGTGCTTGTGCTTTGCTTAAAAGCATCACCATCCATCTTATTCTATTCCGATCCAAATATCTGGCCATCAGAGCAAGAGCGAGACGGTGAGAGATCGGCGATGGAGGCGATTCAGGCGACCACAGTACGTCTTATCGAGGTGGTCAGGGAGAGCAACCCGCGGCCCAACACGCTGCAGCGCCTCCAGGGGCTGCTGATGTCCGGCACGGCGGGTTCCTTCTTTGATGCCAGCTTCGCCGCCTGGCTCAAGGGTGCACTGGAAGACTTCATTCACAAGTTCAGCTTCACCAACAACAAGGTGAAGGACCTGACTGCTCTCCTCCATTCCATGCGTCGCCTCTGTAAAGACCGAGCCTCCGCCTTGGCTTCTGCGACCCGGCTCGCCGGCCTCCATGGGAACGATCTCTTTCACGCGCTGATGGCCCTGCAGCTCCCGGTCGGCACGCCGCCGGAGGAACACCTGGAGGTCGCTCTCGCCGCGCAGTGCCTCATCATGCATGATGACATCGACAAGTTTAGCCAGATCTACGAATAGATTGTTGACCAGGACAGCTGCAGCGCCGTCCACGAGTCGAGCATGGCGGCCTACTTCGACCACAGGCAAACTTTGGTGAAGCTCGTTCAGGAGCACATCCACCTCGCCGACGCCGCCCCCACTTCTCGTCCAACCTCTTTACCATCAAGGGCACAAGCCCGGGCGCCTTGATTAGGTCCTTGCCTTGGCTCTCCGTTCATTTGCTGCAAGCCACATCCCACATGCTTGGAGGCAAGTTCTATATATTTGTGCTACTACTACTTTTGAGTGTCCAGTGACCCAGTCGATCTATCATGATCAGGACTTCTATTTATTGTGTGTGCTCTACTATGAATTTGACTCTAATATTGTATGCTTGTCGTTAATTTCTATTATCAATTAATACCATCGGTCATTTAGTATTACCAACTTAGTTTATCTCTTGTAGTCTACTTTTTATGCATCTCTCTGTATGCGTGCGCATGTTTCATTTGTGGTGATGTTAATCTACATGCCTCCTCGTGCCTCTTGTACCTGTAAAACTGTGCGTCTGTATCACAGCACGTCACTTCCTCTGTGTATGTCCTTGACCCTATGGTGAACGTTTGTTTGGAAACATGGTGCACAGCCTAGAACATAGCGTCCCGTAGAATCACGACACTGTCGTTTCTGCAAATTGAGACGTGCTTGTCGTGGAACCACTGTGCTTGTGCTTTGTTTAAAAGCATGCCGTCGCAATCTTTTAAATACAAGGAAATATAGATAGCCACGATCATCTACGCCTTTTATATCGAATAATATATGTAACATCAAGAAAGAAGGATGACGCAACTTAATACGGAACCGTGTCCGTAGGGAGTTCACGTTCGTGCTTTTAAATACAAGGAAATAAGATTTTAAAAATAGCGCCCCTCGCATAGGCCATTCCGTGCCTCACAGAGAAAACGCCTGTGGCTGTGCGTAAGACAAAGGTTCAAAAACAGCGTCTCCCTAATCTGCCACTCATTGCCTCACAAAGTAAACAACGAGTGTTCATATCAGAACCCAGTTCTATTCGGTTTGTGCAACAAACGCATGAACGTGACTCTCTCTAATACTAAAGTATGCCTCGATGGGCTTCTCACCCGTGCCTCTCTGTCTAAACGAGTCGACGGAATCATTTGGTAAACAGACACAAGCGGACATGACTCTATATAATACCACACGTGGCCTTTGCGTAAGACAGAGGTTCGGCTCTGTGGGCCAAACGCCTGTGCATCTCCGTCTGATAGAGTCACAGGCTAGCGTGAGTCCATGTAATAATACTACCGACCATGCCTTTGAGCGCTTCATGCCCGTGCCTGTGTCCAGCTTGAGCTTGTCATAACGTATGTGTCATACTGAAGGGCGAGCTTCGCCTTCACCTTCTCATCAATAGGATTGATGGAAGTCTCAAATAAAGCAACAACACCAAGCATCCAACAACAAGTCAAGACAGTTTCAAGTTGAAGGAAGTCTCAAATAACCGCTGGGGCAACAACAAAACAAGCCCGAAACATAACAAGTTCATTTCACAGCGATACATGGCCTATTTACTGAACCTAGATATATATAGATAGATAGGTATGGTAATACACGGCAAGTACTTGGAAACAAGAGCTAACATACCAAGTTCATTTCACATCAAAACATGGCCCAGCCAGTTCTAAATGAGGTTGATGGTGATCATCATCCTCAAGTCACGGCGACGGGTGTTCGCAACAGTGAGTAGGATGCCCTGACCTACCCGAAGATTCTTGCCATGAAGGAACTTCTTCCACCCCGCCCGGTTGAAGACAGTGCGATCGTTCGTGTCCACTGCGTAGCCACAGGTGGTGATGGAGCCCGTTCTGGTAAGGCGTAGTCCAGCAGCCATGCCTTCTTCATGCGTCTCGATGCCACAACTAACAGATAACCTCTTAGGTAATTTCTGAAAATAGTTGGTATGATATATGAGCATGTCACGTGCAATTATCAACAAATCATACACTTGAAGACACATATATCATTGAATTCAACACTGAGCATATATATCATCACATCACTACACTAGACACTAATCATCAAATTACTACAGTAATTAAGCATATCATCAGTTTACTACGTACACTAACCACATCATCGCATATTACTACACTACATAGGATATATCACAGTACTACAACATGCATATCATATCAACTAGTACACTTATTAAGCATGCATATCGTGTAATTACCACAGTAAGTAACATACCATGAGATGTTGTTTAACATTCGTCCTTGTGAGGCATGTCACGAATGGCATCCCGACATAGTCTTCACGTAGCGGAAGCATGTCCCAGAGGTTGCACGTTTCATCGCCGCTCAGCATCAGTCTTTGGGCATAGAGTGCTTCATCAAGTGGGTTCTCATCATCATCTGAATCCTCACCATCGTCCTCCTCATGAACTTCATCCTCAGTATCGGAAATCAAATTCAGATAGATAACAGAAATCCTGGGCCTTTCTGCTCTGAAGGAGAAGCTGATCAATTCACCCCCACTAAGATGCAAGCGGGTGATGAAGCGATCCCATTCATCTCCTCCAATCTGGGTTATCGTTCGCCCCTTATCGACCTGCATAGTGTACGGCCCCCCAAGAGCGTCGAAGGTCACGGTGTCTGCGACGAGCTCATTGAATGCCAATCTCACATTGCATGGGGCGATCTGTGCAAGATAAAAACAAATAACAAACACAATGCATTAGTGGAAATAGCAATAAAAAAACAAAATTAATGAACTGTCGGAAGGTTCATATAAATTGTTACCGCTGCAAAAACAAAAGTAGGGTGGAAGTAGATGCCGAACAGCATGGCAGTACAAAGGCTGGTCCGGCACCGTGACTTGCACAGTCGACACGGTGCATCCTCCATTCTACAAAGAACATATTGAAATCTAAGTTGAATTGTACGCTACCATAGTACAATACACGGTGCTTCCTCTCTTTTCCCTGGTACAGCTCAGATCCTACACTACGACATCCATCAATCTAACAAAGAACCATCATATCTATCAACAAATCATCTACTGCATGTATCAAATAAAATTTTTGGATTAGATCTGTGCCCAGAGGGAGACGCATGCGGTTTTGGAAGGGAAGAAGATTCGCGAGGGGGATGAGGGAATATCTCACCTACTTGCCGGAGTTGGTGGCGGCCGCGCAGATCAGGCAACGAAGAGATGCGTCGTCGGGAGCTGGCGGCGGCGGCGCTAGTCGAGAAGGGGAGGAAGAAGTTGAAAATGATGTGGAGTACTAGGTGCACATAGAAAAATGTGGTGCATGTGGTGGCGTGTTTGTGTGGATGACGAGGGGACCCGACGTGTCGATACCCATAGAAAAAATTGGCATTTCCAACTGCCTCACGGGTATTTGAACCAATTTGGCTGATGCAGTGTGTTCGGCCGAACCAATTTGCATTTCCTTAAGACATTTATCCAGACACAGACACAAGAAAAAAAGCATGCACCGAGGTTGTGCTCCATGTGTGGCCTAAGTGGTCCTGTGAAGCTTCAACTAGGACCAATGTTGATATATGTTGTTATTAGCTAGGGTACCAACACTATTTATTGAGGAGACGCCCGTCGGACGACTAGGTTTACTGAGCAACGGCATGTGGCATTCACAGCCGAATCTGAGGAGACGCCCGTCAAAGCGTTGGGTTTCCCCAATAAAGGCACGAATGTCATGCAACGAAAACAATTCTAACAAGGACAGTCGCCCGAACTTATTAGGTTTCTGTAATAAATGCATAAACGTGACTCCGAGTAAGAACAAACTATGCCTCCGAGGGCTTGATGTCCATGCCTCCCCTTTTGACCAAGCCCACCGACTCATTCGGAATACAATCAGAAAACCCTTGTGCGTGACTCTATATAATAGCACGCCATGCCTTTGGGGGCTGTATGCCTGTGCTTGTGACCCTGACACTGAAACACAGACAGCCACGAACGTCGATGCCTTTATCAAGAAAGAAGCGTGACACAATTCAGTTCGGAATGGTGTCTGTATGGACTGCACGTCCGTGCTCTTAAATACAAGGAAATAAGCTTTTAAAAACAGCGTCTCTCTTATAGGCCTATCCGTGCCTCGCAAAGTAAACGTCTGTGGCTGTGCGTCAAAGCTTCTCTGCGTGGGCTAAACGCACGTGCATCTTCCTCTGATAGAGTCGCAGTCTAGCGTGACTCTATGTAATACCACCGGCCATGCCTTTGAGCGCTTCATGCCCGTGCCTGTGACCCGGAACACTGAATCAAGGATGAGGCGGCTGATGTGGGTTTCCGCTATAAACGCACGAACGTGATCCCATGTAAAGCATAACCCATGCCTGTCTGGGCTTCATGGCGGTGCCTGTGCTCGCGGACAGTTCAACGGATTCATTTGGAACAGGTAGACAAACTAACGTGATTCTACACAATGGCAAGCCGTGACTTTCTGGGACTCATGACCGTGCGAGCAATATACCAGACCAACGTCTCTCGAATAAGCCATTCCGTGCCTCACAAAGTAAACGTGGTTGTGCGTAAGACAAAGCTTTGCCTTTGTGGGCTTAACAACCGTGCTTCTTCATCTGATTGAGTGGACGGAATCATTCGGAACACAAAGACAGGCGAGCGTCACTCTATATAATACAATATCATGCCTTTGAGGACTGCACGCCCCTGCCTGTGAACCTTAACACTGTAACCATTAGTATTCAAACCTCCGCGCTTCTATCGAATAATATACATAACATCAAGAAAAAAGCATGACCCAACTGAGTACGCAATTGTGTTCATAGAGAGTTCATATCTTGTGAACTTTTATTAACAAGAGTTCGTGTCCGTAATACCACCGGCCATGCCTTTGAGCGTTTTATGCTCGTGCCTGTGACCCTTAACACTAAACGCCCATGCGTCTCCGTCTGATAGAGTCACAGGCTAGCGTGACTCTATGTAATACCATTGACTATGCCTTCTTATAACCTGAAACACTGAACAAAGAAAGGGAACCTTCATGTGTGCACAAGACATGACTCTAGTTGGTTCGAAAACTTTGGCTGCCGAGACTTCACGTCCGTGCTTTTAAAAACAACGTCTCTAGAACTGGTCGTTACATTAATGTTCATCCGTACCCATAAACTTGGAATGAACGTGCCCAGGAACACATTTGTTATCAAAGTTACTGACGGCACAAGGTAACGAATGACAACATAAGAAACTTTTAGTGACAACTTCAGATACGAGGATAAGGGTCGTTGCTTTCTACTTAGTCCGGTGATACTTCTTTTTTGGTTGCTCGGCGCGAAGTTCCTCGATCTGTTTCTTCATAACGTATGATTGCAGCTTCAGCTCATCGCGCTGAAGTTCGAGCTGCGCCTTCTCATGCATCAGAAGTGCAATGACGGCTTTGTTCTCTTCGTCCAACTTCGTGGATATCTTCAGGACGTGTTCCACAACATTGAACAGGTTCTTCATCTGGTCAAAGGAGAAGATGTCAGATTGATGGTAGGACGCACCCTCATCAACATTAGGATGAAGCTGACCACAATGATCCATGTTTCATAACTAAATCAAGTAGCCGAAAGAAAGAAAAAATGAATGAAGCCGAAGCAGAGCGAACTCACAGATGAGGAACCCTCACCAGCCGATATCTTTTCCTGCGACTGGACATGGCGCTCTAGAGGAGTCTCCTTCTGCACAGCCGTGGCTAAGAGTGTCAGGATAGAGAATAGCAAGAGGAGTGGATGTCCTGGAGGCGGGGGGATGTGGCTAGGGTTTCGAGACTCCGTCTGGCTTATTCACGTTTCACAACTAAACCAAGTAGCCGAAGGAAAGAAAAAACGAATGAAGCGGAAGCAGAGTGAACTTACAGATGAGGAGCCCTTGTCAGCCTGGATCTCATGCAGTGTCTGGACACTGGGTTCCGCAGTAGTCTCCTCCTGACCAACCATGGCGGAGAGGGCGAGGATAGAGAGCACCAAGAGGAATGAATGGCTTGGCGGCGGGCAGAGGATGGAAGAGTATGTGGCTAGGGTTTTGAAACTCTGTCCGTCCTCCATAAATAGCCAGACACTTGCCTCGGGCGACGAGCCAGAGCGACGTCACCGGAGGAGACGTCCGTTGGACCCTTGGGTTTACGTGGCGGCGCCACGTAGAGTTCACACCCGAGTAGGTGGAGACGCCTGTCGAAACGTTGTGTTTCCACAATCAAAGCATGAACGTGGCTCCGTGTAAAACACACGCATGCCTCGCTCGACATCCCGACCGTGCCTGTCCTGGTAATAGAGTCAACGGATGCATTTGGAACACAAAGAGACACGAAGGTGACTCTGGATAATTACATGACATGCGATTTGTTGGCTTGACAACCGTGCCTGTGACCTGAAACACTGACACGCGTAAAGGACAGTCATGCTACTAAACATATAAAGTCGCCTTTGTGCATTTGTTGGCTTGACAGTCGTGCCTGTGACCTGAAACACTGACACACAGAAAGTCGTCCTCTTGCATTTGAATTAAAATAATACAATGAAAAACAATTCTAACAAGCAGATTCGCCAGAATCTATTAGGTGTCCGTAATAAACGCACAAACGTGACTCCGAGTAAGAACAAACTATGCCTCCGAGGGCTTGACGTGCTTGCCTCTCCTTTTGACCGAGCCCACCGACTCATTCAGAATACAATCAGAAAACTTTTGTACTCTATATAATAGGACGCCATGCCTTTGAGGGTTGTACGCACATGCATCTTCGCCTGATAGAGTCACAGGCTAGCGTGACTCTATGTAATACCACCGACCATGCCTTTGAACGCTTCATGCCCGTGGCTGTGACCCGAAACACTAAATCAAGGATGAGGCGGCTGTCGCAGGTTTCCGCTATAAATGCATGAACATGACCCCGCGTAAAACGCAAGCATGCCTGTCTGAGCCACCATACCATGCTTCTGCTGGTGATAGTGTCAGCGGAATCATTTTGAACGGATCCCTACACTCTTCTCCCCTTCCCTCCCGTCCCCAGTTATGTTTCGACGGGTGTCTCCTCGTATTCGGGTGTGAATGCCACGTGGTGCCGCTCCGGAAACCCAAGGGTCTGACGGGCGTCCCCTCCGGCGATGCCGCTCTAGCTCGTCGCCCGAGGCCAGGCTCCGGCTATTTAAGGCGAACGGACGGCGTCTCGAAACCCTAGCCACACCCTTTTACTTGGGCTTTTCTGATCCACACCACATATAGCGGCGCTCGCAGGCAGCACGATCATAGCAACGGATACGGAGATGGAGATGCACTTTGGTGCGCCATGCACCAAGAGGGCGAAGCTCACGCCACCAGCGACGCCGTCCTCTGGTGGTTTGGTGGTAGCCGCTGGAAGCGACGAGGGTGCGCCTACCGGATCTGAGGATTAGAAAGAGCAGTCTGGTTCGGACCGCATCAGCGACCCCCCGGACGCCATCCTCGGTGAGGTCATCTCCTGTCTCTCCACTAGGGAGGGCATCCGCACTCGGATGCTCGCTCGTCGTTGGCGTCCTGTTTGGCCGACCGCTCCTCTGAATCTTGACTGTCGTGAGATCCCTATCGCTCGTCTTTTTAACGCCCTAGAAATAGTTCATGTCGAGATCATCAGTAGGGTCTCTGCCTACATCGAGGAGCTTTCTCGTATACGATACATCGGAACTTGGCATCAGGGAAAAATAGTTCCTGGTGATGGTTCTTGTCTTCCGGAGTCCATCTTCTCCAGCCATGTGGGCGCAGTTCTCCGCCTTTGTGTACCGGCGTGCTACCTCCAATGCAGACCCTCTACTGTCCACGCCTGGCTTGAGTCCCCCAGATTGAACAATCTCCAGGTGCTTGAGTTTTACTACCTGTTTCCACGATTTGTGAAAGAAACTCTCAAACTATCGCACACATGCTCTTCATCTACGCCCTCACTACCGAAGTCCGTCTTTTGGTTTTCTTGTTCTCTGCGCACTGTGAGCTTCACGTGTTGCCAGATACCAGACCATTATGTAGAGGTACTTGAACTACCGCTGGTCAAGAGACTTTCGCTTGTTGAGGTTGATATATCAGACCTCTCCTTGCAAAGCATGATCAACTCTAGTTGCCCTGCACTCAAGTGCCTGCTGCTTGTTTGCAACAGAGAAAGGCATCGGATCACAATAAATTCCCCTAACCTTGTAAGCATCGACATCCATGGTGAGGTAGGAAAATTCATCATCGAGGATGCCCCCTCACTTCAAAGGTTGATCCATGATGTCCAGAGCAATAACATGGAGGTATTCATTGTCTCTGCACCCAAACTGGAGACATTGGGCAAATTCAGGATCTCGCTTGACTCCACAAGTCTTATGGTACTGACATTTCATAATAATTCCAGCTGCATTTCCTTGAGAAACTAGTTTCATGTCATCCAACCTTTTGTTCTAATAATTTTATGTTTTATTTTCCATGTTATGTGAAGCATTTGGCGACAGCCAGCCTATCTACAATGCGGCAATCTGTCAAAACCTTGATTTTGGGCATGACTTATCAAGTGGACCTTCTCATTCACTTGCTTAAGTGCCTTCCAAATCTGGAGAACTTGTTTGTTTAGGTGATGATTCTCACGCCCAATGAAAAGGTCATACCGTGCATAGTGCAGCACTCCTTGCATCTCAAAAAGCTTATCTTACTTTTTGTTTGCAATGGACACATCCTATGTCCAGGCATGTTTTTTTATTACTATATTTACATCCGTATCTAGGGAAATGTTCGACGAACTTATTGGGACGGGGGTCATGGAATTTATCGTTCATTTTGTCCTTCCATAGATCTTGAGTATCTTTCAACCTTTATGTGTTTTTAGGGAGGAAACGTTCCTGATGGTGCAAGAAATTTTTGGTGTCGCAAGCACCGTGCGTTTCTCAAAGAACACATCATTCATTTAAAGACAGTAACGCTGGAAGATTATGAAAAAAGCGGGAAGAATATTGAGTTTGTGAGGTTCTTCATTCTGAATGCAACGGAGCTAGAGACCATGAGGATTAAGTTTCGCTTTCCCTCAGACTTCACGCAAGAATTTTACGAACAACAACAGAAGTTGTTCCTGTGGGAGAATAAAGTTTCCAAACGCGCCCATCTCAAGTTATCAGCATGCTGCAATCATCTGTGCTTGGATTTGAAACACAGGCGTGTTGAATGCCTTGATTTGTCACATCCGTTCACTTGTGCCTGCTGGACACAGGGCGGTAGTTAGTTCCTCAAGCTAGTACAGTTAGATGTTGGTGCACCAATCTGATTCTGTGTTATGTCTAAACATAGCTGAAGCCTTTTGCACCGTTTTGTAAGCTTGTTATAACAATGCTTTTGTCCTATGCACCCGCTGTTCTGAAAATTTGATAGCTTTATTTCACTATCGTGATGCTACAAAAACATTCGTGTGCGGTCATCGACCATGAAACAAAAACATTTGGAAGAGAAGAGGCGCTGCCTTGCCTGTTCTGCAAGGAATGTACATCTAGTGCATGTAAACCAGTGCGTCTGAAGTGACCAGATGGCGTTGCCTCCTTTCGTGGCAGACTGTACGTGCACATGGCCGTGGCTCTGCTTAATGTCAAACCGTGCTCCCAGCGACCTCAGACTGTACGTGCCTTTTGTGTAAACGCATGTCCGTGAACGAGTTTATGTCTGAGTACAAACAATCGAGTCGGCACTGGCGTGCGTCGGCTTCAGGAGTAAGCGCGACTCTGTAGATTGTAGATTTTATGTGTGTTAGTGCTAGTGCGACGCTCCTATCTGTGATAGGACCATGCCTTTAACAAGTCAGTGCTACATCACCAGAGGCATGATTCCCCATGCCTGCCAAAGCGACATCTGTGCCTTGCTAGATTACAGTAACCCATGTCCCGTGGAACGATCCAAGACGAAAGATTGCCTCTTTGAAATATAAAAATATTCAGGAGATCAATATTTGATGTGTGTAGACCGTCACACAACCTCTGAAAGATTGCAAAAAATGAGATACATGACTTTAGTCAAGTAACCATGTCCAAGCATAAACTTATACTAGATGAGTATCCCTTGCAACGTTTCAAAAGAAGGCAACTGTTAATAATCATTCTTCGAGGATAGCCTTGATCATCAGGAGGTAATTAGTGTTCACAAACCCTTGCCCCCAAAAGATCACAGATGACGCTTTCCATCTTCTTTCTATTCTCCTTTAGTTTATGCACCTCCTCCTTCAGAAAATCCCTGTCCAGCTTAATCTCACCATTGTCGTCCTTAAGATTGTGAATGGCACTTGTGAGAGACCTCTGAATGGGATTGACGTCTTTATCAACGATACACATCCGCTTCTTCTACCTGCCAATCTTCATGGTAGTTACATTAGTTCTTTCCACAGCTGCAACAAGATTCTCGAGCTTAAGGTTCACTTGTTCATTATCCATTTTAAGCCTGCTTATCTCTTCATCCTTTGCTTTCCTATCATCATTGCTCTCATCTAACATCCCCCAGAGCTTGAGTAGGCACCTATGCATAATGATAGGCCATGGGCGGTCAACCCATTTGATGACTCCATAGTTCGCGCCTCTCTGCAAACAAAAAAGGAACAAAATAAACAAAGACTATTAATACACTGCTGCAGAAGCTCTGGAAAATAATAAAGTTCACATATACTTGGTTTATAACCTCATTCAACTAACTATGGACCGTGCTTGTGCAATGTGGCACTTCAATGGTTAGGTACCCACAACACTAATTATGGTGCTTCGCCCACCCTGTACACAGAGTTATTTCATAATTGTACTTAGTTTCTTTTAAGCCACCTTGAATTAATCTGGAGCTACCTCTGCAGACAACTTATTTAGAGAGTTTTTTTGAATAATATACTGACTATTAAACAGATGTCCCATTTGTAAACAAACATGAGAGTGTCTAGATCACTTCTTTTGTGTTCAGTTATGTAAAATAAGTAGCGACCTTTTCCATTTTTTGTAAAGTAAAAGGACTACACAATGTTTCCTACAATCAACCAGAAAACACAAGAAGAAATCAGTCTTATTTGGTATACTACAAGTCCTATATCCAAATAGTTTTATTCAACAAGAAAGTAACTCGGATTTTCAAAAGTGACTAACTTTCACAGCACAGCCGAAGAACCTCCTCCCCGTGTCACTTCCTTCAAAAGCCACACACCTAAGAGGCTTGGTATCGTGAAGAACAAAGTAGAGAGGACGGTTGAGCTCTTTGCCACAGAAATCATTGTCTTCGATGGTGTCAGGGTTCTCCTACAAGGACACATGAATGTTCAGAGCTCAGATCTTTTGTTTGGACAACAAACCCCAGTTCAATGCTTCGCATGTAGCAGAAAATCACCTACATAGAAATCAAAATCCAGTTCAAGGAAGTTCAAGCCTTCTTTCCTCCCCTCTTGTCCGAAGTTTTGTGTCGACATGGCCCAAAGGGTGTGAGCAGTTTCGACGCCGTAGGCGGCGTCGAATTTGAGAGGAGAGAGAGAGAGAGAGAGAGAGAGAGAGAGAGAGGAAGAGATATAGTGAGAGAGCAAGAGGGGAAATGAAGGCAAGGGATTTCGACATGGTCCGGCTTGACCAAATACTCCACCTACTCGCCAGACCCACCAACCCCCACCCCCCTCACACGCTCCTTTTTTTTGCGCTGGGATGGCAAGGAGCCATTTACTGTTGTCAGTAGTTTCAGCTTTGGCAGCGAGTACACGAAATTTCTTCCCTCTCCATAATTACTCCATAAATACATCGTTATGTGCGTCTTCCCTTCCGACTCACTTGCTCTTCCGCTCCCCTTCCCTAGTTCCTTCCGTCTTTCTTGCTTCGTCTTCTTCACTCTACAGTCCACATAGACGGATCTACAATTCGCCCACTTGCTCTAATACAGTAAAAAAAATTCCCTCTGCTTAATACTTACGCGTTGCGCACTGTCTTTTTTAGATGGATTCTTGTTGTCTGTTACCCTCTTAATTTTAGTTTTTGTGTTAACATCCTACCCCTTTGAAGAGGTTCTATAGGGGAATAATCTTGGAGGACAATAGTTGATTTTAGTTTTTGTGTTAACATCCTACCCCTTTGAAGAGGTTCTACAGGGGAACAATCTTGGAGGACAACAGTTGATTTTTTTTCCAGCTAGTTCGCTCCAAGAGCTTGTATATTTGAAGAGGTCTGTGCGTGCTCTTTCATTTTTTACAGAGACACTAATATCAATGGATATCACCATATCATCATCCGCTTCACTCTGTCTTACTCGTTGAAACAAGCATGTATTAGTGATATACAGTCCTTTAATTCTTTGTACCATTAGCGGAGTGTTGAAATAATTTTTTCTTTAATAATTAATGAACCCGAGTCTTATATATTGTTACATCTCGCAGACAAAGATGGCGTGTGATGTTTGCAGGAACCTCAACTGTCCCGGTGTTGAATCTGATGTTACCCAATCTTTCTTGATTGTGTCTTTGCATCATTGTTATGAATCATGCCTGGTAAGTTTTGCAAAGAAATCACGCGTGGCCAGTAAAAAACCTTCGTCGCTGTATTTGTTACAGTTATCTTTATTCAGCAGTCAGCAACCACACGTATTCCTTCGGAGCGAACTATACTGCGCATGCTTGTTTTTATTTTATAGGCCTTGATGTAATTAGAATCTCAATTGTTTTGTATAGGTTTAATTAAATGTCATAGATGTTGCCTGTGCACGTGCCTGAAAACCAAGAAATTTCAAGGAAAAAAACTCTTTCATGCATTTGTTTTCTGAAAATCAGTAAGACATTTATATACCTTTGTCTTAATTTTACTTTTATGCAGTATGTCCCATGCTACTACTGGAACCAGGTCCTTTCTTTGATCTCTTTATGGAAAGACGAAGCTTTCGAGGATGGTTTTGAAGACGAAGATTTTGACCTTGTGTTCGGCACTACCGAGGAATTGTCTTACAGGATTAAGTTTACAGATGGCAACCACATGTCTAAGTTTCATGGACCTAGATGGGAAAAGTTGATACGTGACTATGATCTGTTTTATGGTGATATTATACAATTGGATTTGCAAGCAGAATATTTCTTCTTTCCCCTTGACTTGATGTTGAGTGAATCTCGAGGAGGTCACAAAGCGTTACCCAAACCTTCCGTTGGTATGTTCTGATCGCTTATCAATATTTGTTCTGGTTTAACATTTATCTATTATAATTTTACTGTGGTATACCGTTGATATTTATGTGCTTAATATCTGTGATATAATGTATTAAATCTTTCTTTGTACTCACAATGTAGTTTAAAACTGTAATTTCCGTTTAAAAGCCAATATTCATTTATTTTAGTTTTAACTGCTCCATTCATTGCTTCACACATAATGGCTAATACGTGGTTGTATTTATTTAACCCTTGAAGGCCTCAGTTTATTGGAAAGTAGCTACATAGACGAGACAGTCTACACCCGGGGCATAAAACTTTCCTATATCGACATGGCTTGCATGATTAAACTAGTCCTAAATGCTAAACACATCCCCGCCATTACCTTTGTGCACCGTCTATGTTTCACCAATGTTCACATAGACCGTTTGGTATGTCATTGTTTCTTTCTCTAAACCACATTCAACATGCGTGTCTTCGTAATCTAATGCCAGAATAGTTTGTTATTGTATAGAAAATCCCAGCTATCATTACTAATGATCTTAGGATGAAGCTTGGATATTTGCCTCTCAAGGGCAGCATCAGGCTTGTACAAATTTTCAGCAGCGTTGACTTGCCTGGCACCTACTGTATACACAAAGATGGAAGGATGGCGATCACCGGGATTTCTGCTTTTGCAGATGTAGCTAGGCTCACAGTTGATTGTGTTGTACTCGTCAGTATTCAGTGGCACACTATGCGCGTGCAGGACTCGCTCTCACTTGTGATCATCGGTCTTTACAAAAAAACGGAATGATGCAATATGTGTACGCTGATGGAGGGATGGCATTACACCACATAAATTTTAGCTACTATGGTATTAAGTTAAGTATCGTACGTGTGTTATTTCAAACTATGAGTGCAGTTCAAATCATCATAGTACATAACTAATAAAACTTATCAGTTCAAATTCTTATTCAAACTATGGTACTGAATGCAGATGCGATCCTAAACGTGGTTGTCGTCGCTGTTGTTGTTGTTGTGGGTGTGTCTCTCGGTTCGGCATGTTTGCTCGGAGAGGCACTTGAACCTAGTGCAGATTCAGTCTTGTGTTAAGAAGACTCATGGTCATGCCTCTATGCTATGATTAGCTTAGCTGACTTTGGGCAATAAGAGAGGCACAACCGTGAAGTTAGTCAAGGCACGGTCATATATTATAAGAGGGGACGGTCGTGCCTCCCAGTTGTCATTATTTCAGCTGAGTCGTGTACTCAGATAGGCACATTGGTCAAGCAAGCGGAGGCACGGTCCCATATTAGGAAGAATACTTGCGGTCGTGCCTCCCATGTCAAAAAGAAGAGTTAAGATCATGCGTCTATGCTCAGTATGTTTGTAGTGACACGCTGCTCGGAGAGGCATGTGCGTGAATCAAGTGGAGGCATGGATTACGGGTTGTTGCCACTATCCGATGTCACTGTTCTCGCAACGACATCACTTAAAAAATACTACTTTTTTTTGATAAATGGTGTTTTGCAACACCTCCGTCCTCCAAACCGTCTTTCTAGATCCACCGGGTCCGTCGCTCCTACATGGAGTTCGACGCCTCTATGCCAAGAGGACAAGGCTCGTGCCACCGACGACGCATTCCTCTGGGTGTTTGGCGGTACCGGCAGGGACCGGTGAGGGTCCGCCCACTGGATCTGAGGAGCACGGGAAAAATCTCGTCCGGACCACATCAGCGATCTCCCGGACGTCATCCTAGGTGAGATCATCTCCCGTCTCCCCATTAGGGATAGCATATGTACTCGCATCCTCGCTCGTCGATGGCGTCCTTTATGGCCCACCGCTCCTCTGAATCTCGACTGCCATGAGATCCCAGTCGCTCGTCTTTTTAAGCCTCTAGAAACAGTTCATATCGAGAAAATCTCCATGGCGCCTCCTACCTGGGAGCTCACCCGCGAAAGGCACTTCGGAACTTGGTGCCCTCGCAAATCTGGCACTGACGATACCACCCTTCAGGATGCCATCCTCTCCGCCCATGTGGGCGCATTTCACCGTCTCTGCATACCGGCGTGCTACCTCCAATCCAGACCATCCGCCGTCGACGCCTGGTTGAAATCATCCAAACTGAACAATCTCCAGGTGCTCGAGTTCTATTACATGTTCCCAGATTTCATGAGAGAGTGTGTCATACGAACTCTCACACACCCATCATCTGCGCCCTTTGCACCGGCGTCCTTCTCTCCGTTTGCGTCCTCCCTACACACCGCCACCTTTGCTCTTTGCCAAATACCAGACAGTTACGTTCAGGCTCTTAAACTACCACTGCTCAAGAGACTTTCACTTGTGGACATTGGTATATCAGACATCTCGCTTGAAAGCATCATCCACTCTAGTTGCCCCGCACTACAGTGCCTACTACTTACATGGAATATGGAAAGCTGCTACATAAGAATAAACTCACGTGACCTTGTAAGCATTGCAATTCGCTGTGGACATGGCGAACTTGTTATAGAAGATGCCTTGTCACTTCAGCGGTTGCTTAACAATATTCTCAGCAGCAACTTGCAGATAACTATCATGTCTGCACCTAAACTAGAGACTGTGGGCAAATTCCATGATTTTTTTCTCTGGATCCAAGGTCACGCGTAACCCTACAATTATCCAGGTACCTAGTTTTCAGCTGCATTTGTCCGAGTAAACAAATTTCATGTAATAGAACCTTTTGTTCAATTTTTGAAATCGTTGTGCGTGCACCATGTAGGGTTTGCCGGCAGTCAGCCTCACAACAGTGCTTCAAATGGTCAAGACTTTTCTCATCAAGATGTGTTTTGAAGTGGACATGGCCGTTTCTCTGATGCAATGCTTCCAAAGCCTTGAGAACTTGTTTATCGAGGTGATGATTCTCACACACATTGAAAGCCCATAACATGCATACTATACTACTTCTACTATATGTCTTAAAAGGCTTGTCTTACATTCGCCTGTAAATTGATACACCCGTGGCTAGACATGTTTTAGTATTTCATACACCCGTATCTATAGAGAATCCAACAAATACCTTACACTGGATGCTCTTTCGACAGAATCTCTGTTTTTAGAGCTTAAGTATTTTCATTCTTCATGTACATCTAGGGAGGACTCTGTTGCGGAGAAACAAATACATGGCGTCGTAGGCACCGACCGTCTGTCAAACGAGATGACTTTCATCTGAAGACAGTAACGCTGGATGACTATGAACCCTGCTTGGTAAACATTGAATTTGTGAGATTCTTTGTTCTGAGTGCAAGCAAGCTTGAGACCATGAGGCTTAAATATCGCTACCACCAAGACTTCACAGAAGAATTTTACGAAAAGCATCAAAAGGATCTTCTGTGGCACAAAAAGGCTTCTGAATGTGCTCGCCTTATATTATTAGGAGCGTGCAAGCACCGATTCTTTTATTTAAAACTCACGCGTGTTGAATACCTGGATTTGATGGACCCATTCAGATGTGACTGCTGAACACAGAGCTGGAGTAAGTTGTCCAAGCTTGCAGGGTTACATGTTGTTGCGCCCTTTTGGACGTGCGTTTCGTCTGAACATGAACAGATAACCCTTGTAATATTTTGTACCGTCTGTAATTTGCCATAACAATCCTTGATTATAAAGTGTTGTAACTGTGCAAACGAAAGTATTGTAACTGTGCAAACGTCAATGTTTTAGCGGAAAGATTCTGAGTATTTTATCGTCACGACACTGATTCTTTGTTAGTATAGTACGATGTTCCCACTGATAATGAAATCGTCAGTGGGAACCTTTCCAATACCGAAGCAAGTCCGTGATTGGTAGGCCAATAAAATCGTGTGTCTCATGACATGACGGTTGTTCTTCGTGTTAAGGTCAGACTTTGTCTAGAAACTTCACAAACGTGGTTTTCTAACTGAGTATTAAGAGGGTTGGCACACGTGCATGTAGAGCCCTTACTTCGGTGCCTTCTGCTCACACTTCTCTGCACCCAGAGAGGGTTTATGCTGAGTCAGGCACTTTTCTGCATCTACGTGCCTCCATAGCTGACATAAGCCGTGGTTCTTAGGTGCCCGTGGAGCCAGACGCCCGCGGGTCCAGAGAGCTCACAACGGTGCCTCTCCAGCAGAGCATTCTCATCCATGCCTCTGCCACCACACTTTTGTGCATCCATTGGGCTGAAACTCGTGCTTAAGAGGCTTCATTTCCATGCCTCTAGTGTTCCAATACATGTGCCTCACATGACACTTGCCGTGACCCTTGTGTTTGCAGAGAATACACACCCGTGCCTCCATAGCTGAGTGTTATGATCCATGCCTCTGCCACCGAAATTTTGTGCATTTAGATGGTTGACGATCATACGTGCCTGTGGAGGCTAGACTTCGGTGCCTCCGGAGCCAGCACGCTTGTGCCTCACGTGCCATGAGCCGTGGCTTTTATGTTCTGCTAGAGACACACCGCCGTGGATCCAGAGACATCACAAACGTGTCTTTTCACCTGAGTGTTCGCAGGCATGCCTCTGGCACCACACTTTTGTGCATCCAGGGAGTTGATAGCTGGCTCTGTGGAGGCTTCAACGAGGTCCGTGCTTGTACAGACTGCAATTAGATGCCTCCACCGCCTGCACGCACGTGCCTCAAATGAGATTTGCCCCCGTGTCGTGGCGCCACACCCCCGTGTCTCGACAAACCGTGCAACCGTGTATTTTTAACTGAGTATTCGGACACATGCCTCCCCCACCAAACTTCTGTGTATCTGGACAGTTGATACCCATGCCTCGTGAAGACGCACGTCTATCCACACCGTGACTATTCCACCATGTCTGTCGAAATCTTCTAGATTAGGTACGTATATATATTGTCGTCTTTATGGATCGTAAAACCCTAACCCTTTTCCCAGATCCACCGCACAGAGACCTGCAACGGAGGCGGCACGAGCTTGGCAATGGAGATGAAGAAGCGTGCCTCTAGCAACAAGAAGACGAGGTTCGCCGTTGTACCCGTGCCCTCTAAGCTCGTTAAGAGGAGCGGCTGTGGCTCGCCCACTGGATCCGAGAACCATGTTGAGTCTGGTCCGGACCGCATCAGCGATCTCCCCGACGCCATCCTCAGCGAGATCATCTCTTGTCTGCCCATAAAGGAAGGCATGCGCACACAAGTGCTCGCATCTCGGTCGCGCCGCATATGGCGCACCCCACCAGTCGATCTCGACTTCCGTGTGATCCTTGATACTCGTTCTACCAGATCTCTGGAAAAAATCTGTTGCCAACTCATCCGCGTTCTCCCGGGCAAGCAAATCGTCTAGGAAACATACGTCAGAACTCACTGCCGACATCTTTGTTGCAACTGCCGTGGAGAATCTGTCGCTGATGGCTTCAGTCTTCCTGTATCTATCCTCTTCGATCATAAGGGCCCGATTCGCCGCCTCTGCATCCCGACAAGCTACCTCCAGTGCGAACCTTATGGCATCGATGAGTTGTTCCTGACTCGGAATCTGGACCAACTCCAGGTTTTAGAGTTCTATCATATATTCCCAAAATTCTTCTACCCAATGCCCAGGTAAGCACGCAGAATCCCTTCTTCTATGCTGTCACCACCAGCATCCATCTCGAGATTTCGCTCGTCTCTCCACACCATCACCTTCGCCATGTGCAAACTAGAAGACAATATTGTAGAAATGCTTTGCCTCCCATTGCTCAGGAGACTTTCGCTGGTGGAGGTTTATATATCGGATGTCTCCTTGGAGAAGTTCATCCACCACGATTGCCTTGCCCTGTAGTGCCTGCTGCTTGTTTGCAACAAGAAATTCTGCTGTCTACGAATTCAGCTAGGCTTGTAAGCATTGGCATTCGTTTCGACGGAGGAAAACTGATCATTGAGGATGCGCCTTCCCTCCGGAGACTGCTACATGATTCTATAGATGCACAACTACAGATAATAGTTTTGTCCACACCTGTGTTGGACACACTGGGAAATTTTTTTGAATTACCCAATGAAACAAATATCATCATTGGGACTACAGTTATTCAGGTACTTCCTCTGCATGTTACTTTGACCTCCGTTATTCAAAAGCACTTGAGATTCACATCCACGAGCTAATAATATAACATTATGTGCTCAATGAAGGGTCTCTGCATAAGTAGCCTACACGCGGTGTTGTATTCCGTCAAGACCTTGTTTATCTCACAGACATGCTTTAATCTGGATGAGATTGTTGACTTGCTGTGATGCTTACAATGCTTGCAAAACTTGTTTATCGAGGCGATGATTTCACACACGTTCAAAGCCCACACAAAATATGCATAATATACTGGCACTAACTCTTAACTTTGCTCTTCTCGTGAGTTTAGGGAGGATGATGGGATCAAAGAGGTATAACAAATGAATGGCGCCAAAAGCAGCGGGTGTTTCTCAATAATCACGACATTTGTTTGAGGATATTAACGCTGGAAGACTATGATGTCACAGAGGCAAACACTGAATTTGTGACATTCTTTATTCTCAATGCTAGGATGCTACTGACCATCAGGCTTAAGTTTGGTCTGCGCAGAGATTTCACTCGTGAATTTTACAAACGGCAAGAAGAGGTACTGCAGATGGACAAAAGGGCTTCTAATTGCGAAGAGCTTAAATTAACAACAACTTGCGAGCACATGCACATGGACTTAAAAAACACAGGTGTTGAATATCTGGATTTGCCAGATCCATTCAACTGTGGATGCTGAAAAATAGGTCTGAAGAGATGTACATGCTATATTGAATGAGTGCATTGTGTAAACATGGTCAAGCAATTATGTACATGCTTTCTGTTTTCAATATCGATCATATGTTTCTAGACCCTATGATAAAAGAAATCAGCTCACACATATGCTTAAAAATCAAACTAGTATCCTCTTGTTTATCTCAGTTGCTTGGCATGAAATTCTATCTTTTAAAAGCAACAAGCGTCCACTGCAAACCTGCAACTGCTCCAACCACGCCTCTCCGAAGGACGTCTCGTGCACCCCACGGCAAACGAACGTGCATCAAGAGGTTGTGAAAATCATACGTCCGTGTGAACACGTCGCTGAAAACATTTGGAATGCTGTCATAATGACTTAAGGTCAGCAACGAACCTCCAATCACTTTTTAGATGCTGGGTTTCCATTTCTCATTATCATATTGAACAAAACTGATGCATCCGAAGAATTCGTCAAAGCGAAAGATTACGTGCCCCTTTTAATTGCAGACATCGTGTCCCTCCGAGAGACCGTGTCAGAAATGAACATTTCGGAAAATAGTAGCACCGTCTTTTGCGTCATTTAAACATACACCCGTGCCTCTCTCAGTGAACAAGTAACTTAAAGTGTTACGAAAACTGAGGCACTTCACTGCATTTTCTCCTTGGATAACCGTGCGCACCGTGGCTTCACTCCACTGTCCCTCGGAGTGGCCGTGTCATGCAAAAACAACTAGGAGAACACAACTAGGAATGGCCGTGTCATGCGAAAACAACTAGGAGAACACGACTAGCAATGGCCTTGTCATGCGAAATCAATTAGGAGAACACAACTAGGAATGGCCATGTCATGCGAAAACAACTAGGAGAACACAAAAGACGTTTGTGCGTCGTCCGCACGTACATTTAGAACACAGAGGCCTTCCCGTGCGTCTCATTCTTATCCTTACAGGACGATGCGCATCGTGGCTTCACGTCCCTGTCTCTCGGAGAGACCATACTAGGGAAAAATACTTCGGAAAACAGAAGCATGGTCGTGTGTCATGGACGTGTCTCAGTGAACGCCCCACTGAGAAAATTTTGAAAACAGAAACAAAACCGTGCCTTATATGCATGTAAGTCTATGCGTGTTGGGGCCGTCCGTGCGTGCCTCTATGCTCCTATAATAAGCCTATAGCCCCATGCCAGTGAGCAGGCACGTATTATAACTGTCTGTTCTGCTTTGTGCCAACCCAGACCGCCCCCTCCCACTCACCCGCTGTAGCGTTCATCGTCTCTTCTCTCTCGATTCTCCCTCTAGATCCAGGGTTAGTCCATTTTTCTTAATTTCCATGTGATTTTTCGCTACGATCAGTTTTCCTCTCTGTTGGTTTCGTCTCTTCGTGATTGAAGCGACGCATCTGCGCTGTTATGCTAGGAATTGCCTGGAAATTCGTTGTGATCTAGACCAAACCAACGCATTACAAGGGCGAACCTGTACAAGACCCGTGCCTCTTAAAGGCGGAGTTGATTTGAAGGCGGCGTTTGTGCTTGAGAATGATATGAGCTATAGCGACTTGCGGCGTCCAAGTCACAGGTGAGCGATGAACTTCGTCGAGGGAGGTTGGTAGTTTAAATTGAAGCCCGTTAGGTCTTGCAAACAACGGCGGTGGCTGGAAGTCCAAGCGAGTGGCCAGATGTTGAGCTCTATTGCTTAACCGGCCATATGGTGCTGGAGGTCGGCGTTTGGGGTGCTGTTGACTGGGAGTCGGAGTCTATGCTTGAAGATAGCATTTGGGGTACCGTACGCTGGAGGCAAGGTTAACGTTGATAGGTCACCCGTTTCAAATACCACCTAGCCACACATGTTCCGGTGGTTAGCGTCGGCGACGGTGGCGTATGGTCGTGGATGACGTTGTTGCTGGGTGCAGCTCCGACCAATTTACATATAATTTTAATGTTACAAACACTCCTTTGAGACGCCTGATGATAGACTATTGTTTCTCCTTTTTGCATGTCTTGTCTTGAAATATACATTTGCTAAAGCTGCTATTAAAACCAAGCAGCAGAAATCCTTTTTAGGAAATTGCTTGTGAACGACTATTTATGTAGAAATGCAGGTTTAGCCGAATAGTTTTCCAAGATAATGAAATTTTCCTTGTGTTGAGAATTTCATATAAACATTTTTTTGCAACGTATTACAGGGGAAACCATGTGCTGTGATATATGTACCAACTTCGGTTGCTCCAGACTGGAGTCAGGCGTTCTTCATAGCGCGATAACAGTGCATCTTCCTCGATGCTTCAAAACATGCCTGGTAAGGAGAAATGTTTGCCACCCCATGCTGCCCATCAGTTACTACCAACTAGTGTTTCTTTCTGATGAAGGAAATAAAAGTTTCTACCATATTGTTTGAATGGAATGCCTACATTTAAGCATTTAATGACATGTTTTCAATTTTTGATGTACCTTGTTTTATCAAATAGCAACCTGTTGAAAACAATTGGTACATATATGATAAGCGCTATCTGTCTTGGTTATACATGCCTGGTAAGATTTTTTTTTCCTGTGCAGTATGTGCCATGCTACTGCAGGCAGCAAGTCACTTCTTCAATCTATCAGCGGAAAGTGGAAGCATTTCAAGAAGAAGGAAAACAAAGAAATCCAGTACTGATCACCAACGAGGATCTGCCATATGAGATCTACATCACCGATGAACCTAACTGGTCTAAAATTCATGGACCTGGCTGGGAAAAGTTAATTAGTGACTATGATCTTCATTATCGAGATCTAATCATCATAAACCTGGATACTGGGAGTCTGTCCATTGATATAGATCTGAGACTCAGTGATTCTCAAGGAGGTCACAGGCCCCTCCCCAAACCATCACTAGGTAAGTGCACAAACTTCCATCCTGTTTTATCAACTACGTTTATGAGCGTAATTTGGTACTCCTACCCCTGTCCACTAAATTAATGACATACTTACAGTAAAAGTTATTTTGAAAACATTTTATGCAATTCTGTTGATTATCATCCCAACTTGATCACATGCATTGAATTTAACCATTCATTTTAAACTTAAATACCGAGTTCATCTGTTTAAACAAATTTGTTTGAAAATGAGTTATTTTGTTCCATGCAGCTCTTGATTTTCTAAATGACTCGGAGAGGGAGTACATTGGGAAAACAGTGTTCGGTCGAGGCGTTAACCTCTCATACAGACAGTTAGGACAGATGATATACCATGTGTTTGAGTCTGACAACTTCCCCACCATACCCTTTGTGCAGCGTCTAAACGTCACCAATGTCATAAATGGTCATCTGGTTAGTCATTTAATATTTGTTTTGATCCACTGCCATGGTTTTGTTTGCTATTTTCGATGTTTTATGTCCTTGTACATTGATTTTATCTACTAATATCGGTACAATGTGCAGAGAATCCCGTCTGCCATTGTGAGGCTTCTAAAGATGAATCTGGGATATCTACCTCAAAATGGTGGTGTCAGCCTAACAGAGATGTATGGTGCAATAGACATGAGCACAACGTACTCCATACGAGCTAACGGCAGAATGGAGGTGACCGGTTTTTCAGATTTTGCCCGGGAAGCTCAGCTAAAGGTTGGTTCAATTGTCCTTGTCACAATTGAAAAGCGGTGGCCAACATTGGGAGACATGAAGCTGCTGCGGATGATAATCAACGACCTTTCCTGATAGACCGTTGTCGGTGGCTATACTTCCTAGTTCAGTAATTTATGTCTATTTTTTGAACAGACTGTACACATCAGTTTTGTTATTTAGTTATGTCATGGTATGTAACTGAGCATATAATTACGTCCAAGAGGACGGTGGTGAAAATTCCCTGTCAAAGAAGGTGAAACACTTACGTGGGTTAGTTTATTTATCTCAGATAATAATAAATGGATTCACTGAATAATAATGGAGGATGAATGGCTGTGGTGAAGTATGTTTTAGAATAGTTTAGTGACGTTGCTAGCTCCGCACGTCAGTAGTGTACATATTTTTCACTATGGTGCTCCGTAGAATAGCGTCATGCCAAGTAGTTTGTTGCGATGAGCTCAAGCATACACCTCTATCAACCGCACAACACTTCTCCTAAAAATCTAGCGCCTTCCCATATGCCTCAGTCACCTTAAACATCCATGCCTTCACATAGGTTCATGTCCGTGCCTCATGTAGCATCGTTCCTGTGCCTCTAGTTGTGCTACTCGCTGTATAAGTGCGTTTCGCAACTACATGCCTATGCCCCTCGTTTCTTCTCGTTGTTTTTGCCCATCCCGTACTTGCAACTATTTCAGACATCACCGTGCCTGTTGAGTCGACACATTCATGACTCTCACGTCCGTGCCTCTGCAAGAATAACGACGGTGCTTGTAAGAGTGCAGCATTACAGGTGATACATTCATGACACATTAGGGACCACCTTGCCACTATTTAAGACATGACCGTGCCTGTTCCGTCGTCACATTCATGCCTCTCAAAGTTCATTGAAAAACATTCCGGAAAAACAGTAAACAGACGCCTATTGTCAATCACGTCACGTACATTCGACGTATTCGACGTTCATTCTTTCGTCACAAGAGTAATTGCCGTGCCTCTGCCACAGAACATATAAGTGTAAAACGATTATTCCTACACTTGTAAAACCCGGAATGCCCAGGATAAATGTCGAATCACACCTTGCGGCAAAACCATGGAGGCCGGTGCTTCTCAGGAACACATCTGTGGCTTTTTGCGCATGTAGTTGAGTGCACGACTTTTTGTTCGTGCCCGTGCCTCACGTCACAGCATAGCACGAATTGACGTCCGTGAACCACGTAACTTCATTTCCGTGCCTGACGTAGCATTGTATCTATGCCTCTACTTGCACCTCTTGTTGTATAAGTGCTTCTTGCAGCTGCATATCCACGCCTGTCGTTGCTTCTGGTTCTTTCTGTCCATCTCGTAGCGTCAGTTGCAACAGTACCTCTGAAGAAACACAATACTACTCCTACCAGCGAATGTATCACTGAAAACAGTTGCCACTCCCAATGAATGTACCACGCCCGTGTGTCTGATAGTTAAACCAGCCACTTCAAGCATGCTTCTCTTGGTCAGAGACTTGTGCCTCTACATACTGCCCCTGCATGCCTCACGAGATAAATTGTAAAAGTTAAGATTTGACAGCAAACTACGCAAGACAACGAGCATCTCCCCGACTTGCTAGAGATACGACGGTTGCTAAAAACATAACTGCTGATTTTATTTTTAATTTTTATAAAGAAAAACCACGATAAAAAACTCAGAATGTGTACAACCGCACCACCAGGGAGATGAAACCACGATCCAGAACCCACGATGTGCACAACGCATCGACAGTGAGATCGTGCAATCCTTTGCCGCTTCCCCGCCCTTAAATTTAGACTTCCGCCGTGGCCTTCTTACACACAAACAACAGAAATCGCCATTGCGCTCCCACCGATTGTTCCCCATGAAAAACCAGGTTGCAGAAGGACCAACTGCTCCAGGCCATGGGATTCATCAAGGAATTCAAGGAGGTGCAGGCCCACGGCAACACCAAGTCGCACGTGATCCACACCAACGACTTACACAAGGCGGCGACCACCATCGAGCAATACGAGCGACTCCTCGAATTCGAGCGCAACAAGATCGTCGGAGTTGATGTGGAGTACACCAACGACGTTGGTGAAGATCAGAAACCAGCCCGCGTCCAGCTATCCATCGGCAAGGATCATCCGGTGTTGCTCTTCCAACTGAGCGCCACCGACAAGAACTGCACCAGGTTCGACAACTTCCTCGCCGCCCCCAGACACACGTTTGCTGGCTTCTCCATCGACGACGACATAGAGATGCTCGGGCACGTCCGACTAGAGATCGCCCACTTCGTCGACATCCAGAAGGAATGGAGGGTGCCTACAGCTACCAAGCATCTGGACTCCCTTAGGGATGTCTCAGGCATCATTGTCCACGACTACTACAACAGCATGAAGAAGAAGCTCACCAACACAGAGCACCAGCGCTGGGCACGCATGCCCCTGTCCATGAGGAACATCGAGTACGCGGCAAAATATGCTTACCTGCGTACGAGATATGGAGCCGTCTCACCATCATCCAGGAAGGCCTCCGCCGGGCAAAACTCGAGAAGGAGCAGACCAGGAAGCGCGCAAGGTGCTGGGGCGACTACGACTATTGAAGCAGGTTGTCCCGGCCAAGAAAAGTAACTAGAAGATTGCTCATGCCATTCTAGATTTCCTGTTAGATTTGCTTTCTCTCAAGAGTGCCGTTTGCTTGTTCTAAATTTAGATTTGCTTGTGTCGCAGTTAACCTTGTAGTTTGCTTGCAGTTTACATATCTACTGAACAAGTTTATTTTCAGTGAAATCTTGCAGTTTTATATTATTAGAATATATTGGCGTGAATTGAAAAATATAAACACAGTACAGATAACCTTGTAATTTTGCTTCCAATTTACTATTTCTGAACAAGTTTATTTCCAGTGTAATGTTGCAGTTTTCTATTATTAGAATATATTGGCGTGAACTGAAAAATATAAACACAGTACAGATAACCTTGTAATTTTGCTTCCAATTTACATATCTTCTGAACAAGTTTATTTCCAGTGTAATGTTGCAGTTTTCTATTATTAGAATATATTGGCGTGAACTGAAAAATATAAACACAGTACAAATACTATACGATTAGCGTAACAAACAGAGCAGGTACACATAGCAATCCACAAAAATGACGAGCATGCAATGCACTAGTACCTTTGTGGGTGCAGCGTCGAAATGCAAGGACAACAATTACAGAATGCTCCTAAAAGCAGTGCACAATGTTCTAACAAACCAGTGCACACACAAATATTAAAAATCGTTCATATGGAACACTTTGGAAAAACATTTTGAATATAGAGGTAGTTAGGTGGTTATTCTCCTTGGAAAACACTGCTTACGCCCGTGACCCTCAGAGAAGAACACTACAGAGACACGGTTGTCCGTCAATAAGACCAACTAGCTACTTAAAAACCCACGAAGTCTCTTCGGTGCCTCCACTCCTATGGAGACCGTGCGTTACGTCGACCCGCTGGCACTAAACGTGACGTCACCAAAAACGCAGAGGCAGAAGCGTGCCTTACGGCCAACTTCCGACGTATCGGGACTATGAAGATTTACTTCCTTCTTAACATTGGAGGTGACTATCGCAAAGGCATAGGCTCCATCATTCACCTCCGTGCCTCGGCAAGAACGACGACCATGCTTGTAACTGTAAAGCGTATAGGACACCTTAGGGACGACCTTGCGCATGTACTTCAGTGCACGGCTATTTGTTTGTGCCCATGCCTCACATAGCACCATAGCATGAATAGACGTCCGTGCAATCACATAGCTTCAACTCCGTGCATCACGTAGCATTGTATCTGTGCCTCCTGTTTCGCCTCTAGTTGTATGAGTTCTTCTTGCAGCTGCATGACGATGCCTCTCGTTCCTTCTCGTTCTTTCCGACAATCTCGTAGTGTCAACTGCAACACGGTCACAAAACAGTTCCTCTGAAGAAACACAGCACTGCTCCTACCAGCGATTGTATCACTGTAAACAATTGCCACTCCCAATAAATGTACCACGCCCCTGTGTCTGAGAGTTAAAGCTGCCATTTGAAGCATGCTTCTCTTGGTCAGAGACTTATGCCTCTACAATACATACTGCCCCTGCATACCTCACGAGATTGTAAAAGTTAAGATTTGACTGCAAACTACGAAAGACAACGATCATCTCCACGACTTGCTGGACATACGACATTTTTAAAAATACAATTGTTGATTTCATTTTTATTTTTTATAAAGAAAACACACGATCCAGAACCCACGGTGTGCACAACCGCGTCGACAGTGAGATCGTGCACTCCTTTGCCACTTCCCCGCCCTTAAATTTAGACTCCCGCCGCGGCCTTCTCACACACAAAAAACAGAAATCGCCATTGCTCTCCCACTCATTATTCCCCACGAAAAATCAGATTACAGGAGGACCAACTGCTCCAAGCGATGGGATTCACCAGGGAATTCATGGAGGTGCAGGCCCACGACAACACAAAGTTGCACGTGATCCACACCAATGACTTGCACAAGGCGGCGACCACCATTGAGCAGTTCGAGCGACACCTCTAGTTCGAGCGCCACAAGATCGTCGGAGTTGATGTGAAGTACACCAACGACCATGAAGAAGATCAGAAACCCTCCCTAGTCCAGCTCTCCATCGGCAAGGATCATCTGGTGCTGCTCTTCCAACTGAGCGCGGCCAACAAGAACTGCACCAAGTTCAACAACTTCCTCGCGGACAGTACACATTTGTTGGCTTCTCCATTGACGACGACATAGAGATGCTCGGCCGCGTCGGACTGGAGATCGCCCACTACGTCGACATCCAGAAGGAATGGAGGGTGCCTACAGCTACCAAGCCTCTGGACTCCCTTGGGGACGTCTCAGGCATCCTTGTCCACGACGTAGTGCTCACCAACACAGAGCACCAGCGCTGGGCGTGCATGCCCCTGTCCATGAGGCACATTGAGTACGTGGCAAAGGACGCTTACGCTGCGTACGAGATATGGAGCTGCCTCAACATCATCCAGGAAGGGCTTCGCCGGAAAAAACTCGACAAGGAGCATACCAGAAAGCGCGCTAGGTCCTGTGGCGACTACGACTACTAAAGCAGATGGTCCCGGCAAACAAAATTATCTAGAACATTCTAGATTTCTCATTAGATTTGCTTTTGCTCAAGACTGCCTTTTGCTTGTTATAAATTTAGGTTTGCTTGTGTCGCAGTTAACCTTGTAGTTTGCTTGCTGTTTACATGTCTTTTGCACAAGTTTATTTCCAGTGCACCACAATAGGCACTTATGTGCCTATGTGCCTCTGATACCAAGGGGACCATGCGTAACTTGGCTTCACGTCATTTTACGCAACATTCTAGATGTCAACCAAAAGATTCACCTTCTTTCTGATATGTTCATTAATGAGGCCTAATGCCTTCGAAAACACATGGAGCTCATAGTCCATGCCCCCCACAATGAAAATGTGTCACTGAAAGCTTCTTTAAAACAGAGGCACACCTTCACGTCCATGCATAACAATCATTTTCATGTCTGTACCTCCCTTGAAATCACGTCTCCATGCCTCCAGTTAGTTACATGCATGCCTCTACGTCGGGTAACACCGTACCTCTCTCGGGCGTAACATGTTAAGAAAGTTGCCGAGAACAAAAACATCAGCAAACCGAGCATTACGTCCACCCCACTGGCACTAAATGTGACGTCAATGAAAACGCAGAGGTAGGAGCGTGCCTTACAGCCAGCTTCCGACGTATCGCAGACATGAAGATTTGCTTCCTCCTTAATATAGGACGTGACTATCATAGACGCAAATGCTCCATCCTTCACCTTCGTGCCTCAACAAGAATGACGATCGTGCTTGTAACAATAAAGTGTATAGATGATACCTTAAGGAGACATTAGGGACCACCTTGCACCTATTTCATACGTGACCGTGCCTGTTCCATCGGCACATTCATGCCTCTCACAAAAGTAATTGCCATGCCTCTGCCACACAACATATAAGTGAAAAACAATTCTTTCTACACTTATAAAACCCCGAATGTCCTGGATAAATGTCGAATCCCATCTTGCGGTAAAACCATGCAAGACGGTGCTTCTCAGAAGCACATCTGTGGCTTTTTTGTGCATGTTATTGAGTGCCTCTCTAGAATCTAACAATGTTGAAACCATAATCAAATCTAACCACACTGAAATCTCTAGAATCAAATATGTGTCCTAGTTGAGACGTTTATTTTGTAGTTGAAACTGCAATCCATGATAAAACAATACAGTGTAATAAAACATACGCCTTCCGACCCAAATATGGTACTTAAAACTGCAATTTGTAATAAAACATACACCCTCCATCACAAATTAATTCGCTCAACATTGTACTAACCAGTACAATGTGAATTGTACTGCAAAGTTGACACATTTATTTTGGACGGCGTAGTACTACTACTTAGGAACAAAACACGATTGTTTGACATGGAAACGAAACTGTCTCCGTTCTGACAACGACGATTGCTTCACATTGTTCAACCTTTACAGACACAGAAAACATGAAAAGCATAAAAAGAATGGAAAAGCAAACATCTACCAACAAAACTACACTATTCCCCATCGTAGGACATGTCCACTATCTCCATTCTGACATCGACATCGTTGGCCTCTGCCTCCTGCTCCGCATCCAGCTCGTCGAAGAGCACATCGGTCTTCGCCTGCTCTTCCCGGAGGAATCACCGGTTGGACTCCACATACGCCTCATCTTGGATGGACTCCAGGATAGCGGCCTGCTCCACCATCAAGGCTGATTCACCGAGATAGAACTCCGCCTTGTCTTCCTCGTCACCGTACTCCTCTTCGTCCTCGTCTTCCTCGTCACCAGCCTCCTCGCCGTCCTCGTCCACGCCTTCCTCGTCGTCCTCGTCGTCCTCGTCCACGCCTTCCCTGTCGTCCTCTTCATCCTTGTCCAAGCCTTCCTTGATGTCCTCGTCCACACCTTCCTCGTCGTCCTCCTCATCCTCGTCCATGCCTTCCTCGTCGTCCTCGTCATCCTCGTCCACGCCTTCCTCGTCGTCCTCGTCCACACCTTCCTCGTCGTCCTCCTCATCCTCGTCCATGCCTTCCTCGTCGTCCTCGTCATCCTCGCCCACGCCTTCCACGTCGTCTTCCTTATCCTTGTCACCCCCTCCTATTCCTCCATCACATCTCCCCCAACTGGATCAACTCCCTGCTTGAGCTCTGACGGATCCCCCTCCACTTCCTCCACCTCCCCAATCTCCTCCGGCCCCGGCGAGTCCGAAGACATGCCCGCTACGACCCGAGCGGCGCACCTCGAACGGATGTCCTCCTGCAACTGAAAGCGACGCTCGGGAGTGAGCATCGCATAAGTAGTTATCTTGTGCCGAACCATGGCGGGGAACGTCACAAACGAAAAGAGGAAGATTGGTGATTTCCTAAGATTGCCGGTGAAAGAGGGAGAAGCAGGATGATGTCTAGTGGTGGTGGACGCCGCTCGGCTTAAATAACTGCTTCTTGACCTCGGGCGACAGAACGGTGACACGCGGCGTTTACTTCACCGATGGATGAGACAGTCGTCGGTCCTTTTGGATTCCGCAGCGCCGAGACGTGGCGTTCACTCTATTAAATACCTCCACCTCCTTCAGAACAACGTCACCGGAGGAAACACATGTCGGACCCTTGGGTTTCCGGAGTGGCGTTCACACCGAATACGAGGGGACGCCACGAATGTGACTCCGTGTAACGCATATAGTTGTGTCTTTCAGTGAGAACGATTCAACAGAATCATTTGGAACACCAAGACAAACTAACGTCACTCTACATAATGCGACGCCGTGCCTTCCTGGGACCCATAGCCGTGCAAAGAATATACCACACCATCGTCTCTCGAATAAGCCATTTTCTGCTTCACAGAGTAAACAGTGGGTATTCACAACTGAACCAATTCCGCTGGGTCTCCCCAATTAAAGAACCTTTGTGCGCTGAACAGTGGTGCCTCTCCGTCTGATCGAGTTGAATGAATCATAAGGAACACAAACACACGGGAGCGTGACTCTATATTATAGGACAACATGCCTTTTAGCGCTTCACGCCCGTGCCTGTGACCCTTAACACTGCCACAAACGTCCACGCCATCGTCAGTGCACAAGTCATGTCGATACCTGATAAAAAACCATAGCTGTAGTCACTTAATGCCCGTCCTCCTAATAAAAGAAGCGCCACGAAACTCAGCCAGAGTCGTGGCTTTTAAAAACAAGGAAATTACGCTTTTAAACACCTCGACTCTCGAACTAGTCACTCGCAAAGTAAACATTTAGCATTAACACCTAAACCCATTTCGCTTTGTTTCAACAATAAACTTACGAAACGTGACTCTCCGACAGACCCAACCATGCCCTGATGGCATTCATGTCCGTGCCTCTTGTACTGAACTAGTCAACGGAATCATTTCGAACACAAATACAGGCGAACGAGACTCTACATAAAACCACGCCATTTGGAACACCAAGACAAACTAACATCACTCTACACAATAAAACGTCGTGCCTTCCTGGGACCCATGACCGTGCGAGGAATATACCACACCAGCGTCTCTCAAATAGGCTATTCGGTGCCTCACAGAGTAAACAGTGGGTGTTCACATCTGAACCAAATCCGGTGGGTCTCCCCAATTATAGAAAGAACTTGACGGTGCCTTTGTACGCTGAACGATGTGCCTCTTCATCTGATCGAGTCGTCGGAATGATTCGGAACTCAAACACACGGGAAAGTGACTCTATATTACACGGTAGCATGCCTTTTAGCGCTTCACGCCCGTGCCTGTGACCCTTAACACTGCCACGAACGTCCATGCCATCAACAGTGTACAAGTCATCATCCGCGGCTATATTCACATTACGTCCGTGCTTCTAATAAACGAAGCGCAGCGTAACTCAGTACAGAACCGTGGCTTTTAAAAACAAGGAACTTACGCTTTTAAACAACTCGACTCTCAAATCTCACAAAGCAAACAGCTAGCGTTAACATCTAAACCCATTCTGCTTTCTTTCCATGATAAACGTACGACCGTGACTATGCAAAAGACGAAACCATTCCCTTGTGGGATTCACCTGCGTACGTGCCTATTTTTCTCAATGAGTCGACGGAAACATTTCGAACACAAATATAGGCGAACGTGACTCTATATAAAACCACACCATGAATCTGTGGGATGCAAGCCCGTGTGTGTGACCCGAAACACTGCAACACAGAAAAGCCACAAACGTACACGCCTTCAACAGTACACAAGTCATTACAAATACTAGGTTCACAACCGTGGATGCAGAGACTTCACGTCCCGTGCATCATAAGTAATGGCGCCTAATTACAACGATACTCGAAACCAAAATACATTTTATTTGCAAGGTAGCTGACAGAAAAATTTCACAAGAGAAGGTAAGAAACTCCACTCCACTGCTTAACAACAACAGACGCACACAACAGCCAGGGACGATGTTGTATACCTAGTCCCCACCAACCTTCTTGTTGCTATGCTCCCGGCGTAGTTCATCAATCTCGTCCTTCAGCGCCTTCATATTCTCGTCATCTCGCTTCACACCTGCGGCCGATTCCTGCAACGACCGGATGTGCTCTCTAAGGAGTTTTTTCATCTCAGCCGTAATTTCTACGATCCTGGCATTCGCCTTATCCAAATCTTCTCTTGTTTCCTCGCAAAGCTTCTTCCACGCGTAGGTGATCTCCAGCAGCTGCTCGTACGTTTTGTCAGCCTTTGGAAGTGAAACCAAAGTATTCATCTCATCGACCAGGTTATTGAGAGTAACTAACAAGGACCTCACAGCACTTGTCGTCTCCGCCCCGCTCACCATTCCCTTCTCTTTCGAGCCACAGCTGCTCCCAAATTCTACAGAAGGGGACTTCTGTTCAAGACCATGACGCAGACTAACCCTACCTCCAACTGACTGTAAATCAGTATCAGCAAAACACACCCACATCAAATTAGGAGTCAGCTGACCACAATAATTCATGTTTCACAAACTAAATCAAAGCAGCCGAAAGAAGAAAAAACGAATGAAGGAGAAGCAGAAACAGGGTGAACTTACAGATGAGGAACCCTCGCGAGCCGGGATCTCCTCCCGCGACAGCGCACAGCTGTCCGGAGTAGTCTCCTTCTGCCCAGCCATGGCGGAAATGGTCAGTGTATAGTGATGAGCAACAGGAGTGGAAGGCCTGGCGGTGGACGAAGGGAGGAGTTGAATGTGTCTACGGTTTCGAGACCCCGTCCTGCTTAAATAGTCGGAGCCTTGCCTCGGGCGATGAGCCAGAGCGGCGTCACCGGAGGAGACGCCCGTCAGACCATTAGGTTTCTGGAGCGGCGCCACGTGGCGTTCACTCCTGAATACAAAGAGATGCCCGTCGAACCGTTGGGTTTCTGCGATAAAAACACGAATGTGACTCTTGGTAAAGCATAACCATGCCTCTTCGCGCTGCACGGACATGCCTGCCGTTGCGAACGGTTCAACGGAGTCATTTGGAACACAAAAACAACATAACATGACTCTTCAGAATACCACACCGTCACTTCCTGGGACCCACCACTATGCAAAGAATACACCACAGCAGCTTCTCTCGAACAAGCCATTCCGTGCCTCACCGAGTAAACAGTGAGTGTTCACACCTGAACCCTTTCTGTTTCGATTCCGCAATTAAAGAAATGAGCGTGACTGTGAGTAAGACCAAATGGTGCCTTTCTGCTGGGTTTCCATCTGATCGAGTCAACGGAATTATTCGGAACGCAAACATAGACAAGCGTGACTCTATATAATACCACACCATGCCCGTACCTCTCCCATCTAATCGACTCCACGCCTCTATCGAGTAATATACGAAACATCAAGAAAGAAGCGTGACTGTGCTTTTGAAAACAAGGAAACAAACATTTAAAAACAGCGTGCCTCACATAGGCCATTCGGTGCCTCACGGATTCAATAGTAAGTGTTGGAGTCTCAACCCATTCCGCTGGGTTAAAGAAACGAACATGACTGTGCGTAATGCAAAGCTATGCCTCTGTGGGCTCACCGGCCGTGCATCTCCTTCTGATCGAGTCGAAGGAAGCACTCGGAACAGAAACGCAGGGGAACATGACTCTATATCATACGGCACCATGCCTCTTAGCGCTTCACGCCCGTGCTTGTGAGCCTTAACATTACCACGAACGTCCACGCCATTGTCAGTACAGAACTCATGTCGCTGGCTGGTACAGAACCGCGGCTGTATTCACTTCACCCCCGTGCTTCTAATAAAAGAAGCGCGACGCAACTCAGTACAGAACCATGGCTTTTAAAAACAAGGAACTTACGCTTTTAAACAACTGGACTCTCAAATCGGCCACTCACAAAGTAAACAGCTAGAGTTAACATCTAAACCCATTCTACTTTCTTTCCATGATAAACGTACGAACGTGACTATGCGAAAGACGAAACCATGCCCCCATGGGATTCACCTGCGTACGTGCCTATTTTTCTGAACGAGTCAACCGAATCATTTCAAACACAAATACAGGCGAACGTGACTCTATATGAAACCACACCATGAATTTGTGGGGTGCAAGCCCGTGTCCATGACCCGAAACACTGCAACACACAAAAGCCACGAACGTACACGCCTACATCAGTACGCAAGTCATTACAATACTAGGTTCACCACCGTGGCTGCGGACACTTCACGTCCCGTGCATCATAAGTAACGGCGCCTAATTACAATGATACTCGAAACCAAAATACATTTTGTTAGCAAGGTAGCTGACACCGTAATTTCACAAGACAAGGTAACAAACTCCACTCCACTGCTTAACAACAACAGACGCACACAACAGCCAGGGACGCTGCTATATATCTAGTCCCCACTGACCTTCTTGCTGGTTTGCTCCCGGCGCAGTTCATCAATCTCCTCCTTCAGCGCCTTCATATTCTCGTCATGTCGCTTCACAGCTGCTGCCGATTCCTACAACGACCGGGTGTGCTCTTCAAGGAGATTGCTCCTCACAGCCGTAATTTCTATGATCCTGGCATTCGCCTTCTCCAAATCTTCTCTTATTTCCTGGTAGAACTGCTGCCACTCATAGGTGACCTCCAGCAACTCTTTGTACGTTCTGTCAACCTTTGCAAGTGAAACCAAGGCATTCATCCCATTGACCAGGTTAATGAGAGTAGCTCCAACTGACTGTAAATTAGTATCAGCAAGACACACCCACATCAAATTAGGAGTCAGCTGACCACAATAATTCATGTTTCACAAACTAAATCAAAGCAGCCAAAAAGAAACAAAAAACGAATGAAGGGGAAGTAGAAACAGGGTGAACTTATAGACGAGGAACCCTCACGAGCCGGGATCTCCTCCCGCGACAGGGTACGGCCGTCTGGAGTAGTCTCCTTCTGCCCAGCCATGGCGGAGATGGTAAGTGAATAGTGATGAGCAAGAGGAATGGAAGGCCTGGCGGCAAACGAAGGGAGGAGTAGAATGTGGCTAGGGTTTCGCGACTCCATCCGTCCGCCTTAAATAGCCGGAGCCTAGCCTCAGGCGACGAGCCAAAACAGCGTCACCGGAGGAGACGCCCGTCGCACCGTTGGGTTTCTGGAGCGGCGCCACATGGTGTTCACTCCTGAGGTAAGAAGAGACGGCCGTCGAACCATTGTGTTTCTGCGATAAACGCACGAAAGTGACTCTTGGTAAATCATAACCATGCCTCTTCGCGCTGCACGGATGTGCCTGCCGTTGCGAACGGTTCAACGAAATCATTTGGAACACGAAAACAACATAACGTAACTCTTCATAATATCACACTGTCACTTCCTGGGACCCACCACCGTGCAAAGAATACACCACAGCAGCTTCTCTCCAACAAGCCATTCCGTGCCTCACTGAGTAAACAGTGAGTGTTCACACCTGAACCCTTTCCGCTGGATTTCCACAATTAAAGAAACTAACGTGACTGTGAGTAAGACCAAACGATGTCTTTCCGATGTGTTTCCATTTGATCGAGTCAATGGAATTATTCATAACGCAATCATATACGAGCGTGACTCTATGTAAGACCACACCATGCCCGTGCCTCTCCATATAATTGAGTCCACGCCATTATCGAGTAATATACGAAACATCAAGAAAGAAGCATGACTGTGCTTTTGAAAATGAGCAAACAAACTTTTAACAACAGAGTCAATAGAAAGTGTTGGCATCTCAACCCATTCCACTGGGTTAAAGAAACGAACGTGACTGTGCGTAATGCAAAGCTATGCCTCTGTGGGCTCACCGGCCGTGCATCTCCTTCTGATCGAGTTGACGGAAGCACTCCGAACAGAAACACAGGGGAACGTGACTCTATATCATACGGAACCATGCCTCTTTCAGCTTCACACCCGTGCCTCTGACCCTTAACACTGCCACGAACATCCACGCCATCGTCAGTGCACAGGTCATGTCACTACCTGGAACAGAACCGTGGTTGTAGTCACTTCACGCCCGTGCTTCTAATAAAAGAAGCGCCACGCAACTCAGTACAGAACCGTGACTTTTAGAAACAAGGAACTTACGCTTTAAAACAACTCGACTCTCGAATCGGCCACTCACAAAGTAAACAGCTAGCGTTAACATCTAAACCCATTCTGCTTTCTTTCCATGATAAACGTATGAACTTGAATATGCGAAAGATGAAACCATGCCCCCATGGGATTCACTTGCGTATGTCCCTATTCGAATAGGCCAATCCATTCCTCACAGAGTAAACACTGGGAGCTGACATCTGAACCTATTCTGGTGGTTCCCCAGAATTAAAAATCCTTTGTGGGCTGAACGTCTGTGCCTCACCGTCTGATCAAGTCGATGGAACAATTCGGAACACAAACGCATGAGACCATGACTATATATTATAGGGCAGTATGCCTTTTAGCACTTCACGCCCGTGCCTGTGACCCTTAACACTGCCATGAACGTCCACGCCATCGATAGTGCACAAGTCATCATCCGCGGCTATATTCACTTCACGTCCGTGCTTCTAATAAACGAAGCGCGACGTAACTCAGTACAGAACCGTGGCTTTTAAAAACAAGGAACTTACGCTTTTAAACAACTCGACTCTCGAATCTCACAAAGCAAACAGCTAGCGTTAACATCTAAATCCATTCTGCTTTCTTTCCATGATAAACGTACGAACGTGACTATGCAAAAGACGAAACCATTCCCCTGTGGGATTCACCTGAGTACGGGCCTATTTTTCTCAACGAGCCGACGGAAACATTTCGAACACAAATACAGGCGAACGTGACTCTTTATAAAACCACACCATGAATCTGTGGGATGCAAGCCCGTGTCTGTGACCCGAAACACTCCAACACACTAAAATCACGAACATACACACCTTCATCAGTACACAAGTCATTACAATAATAGGTTAACAACCATGGATGCAGAGACTTCATGTCCCATGCATCATAAGTAATCGCGCCTAATTACAACGATACTCGAAACCAAAATACATTTTGTTTGCAAGGTAGCTGACAGCGAAATTTCACAAGTAAAGGTAAGAAACTACACTCCACTGCTTAAGAACACCAGAGACACACAACAGCTAGGGACGCCCATGTATACCTAGTCCCTAACGACCTTGTTGCTGGTTTGCTCCCAGCTAGTTCATCAATCTCCTTCTTCAGCGCCTTCACATCCCCGTCATGTCGCTTCGCAACTGCAACTGATTCCTGCAACGACCGGACGTGCTTTTCAAGGAGATTGTTCTTCTCAACCGTAATTTCTATGATCCTGGCATTCGCCTTCTTCAAATCTTCCCTTGCTTCCTGGAAGAGCCCCTGCCACCCGTGGATGATCTCCACCAGCTCGTCACACATTTTTTTAGCCTCTGCAAATGAAACAACACGCACCATTCCCGTCGCCACTCCGCTCACCATTCCCATCTCTTTCGAGCCACAGCTGCTCCCCAATTCTACAGCAAGGGACTTCTGTTCAAGACCATGAGGCAGACTAACCCTACCTCCAACTGACTGTAAATCAGTATCGGCAAGACAGACACACATCAAATTAGGAGTCAGCTGACCACAATAATTCGTGTTTCACAAACTAAATCAAAGCATCCGAAAGAAACAAAAAACGAATGAAGGAGAAGTAGAAACAGGGTGAACTTACAGACGAGGAACCCTCATGAGCCTGGATCTCCTCCCGCGACAGGGCACGGCGGTCCGGAGTAGTCTCCTTCTGCCCAGCCATGGCGGAGATGGTCAGCGAATAGTGATGAGCAATAGGAGTGGAAGGCCTGGCGGTGAACAAAGCGAGGAGTAGAATGTGGCTAGGGTTTTGACACTCCGTCCATCCGCCTTAAATAGCCGGAGCCTAGCCTCGGGCGACGAGCCAGAACGGCGTCATCGGAGGAGACGCCCATCACACCGTTAGGTTTCTGGAGCGGAGCCACGTGGCATTCACTCCCGAAGTACGAAGAGACGACCATCAAACCGTTGGGTTTCCGCCATAAACGCATGAATGTGACTATTGGTAAATCATAACCATGCCTCTTCGCGTTGCACGGATGTGCCTGCTGTTGCGAACAGTTCAACGGAATCATTTGGAACACGAAAACAACATAACATGACTCTTCACAATACCACGCCGTCACTTCCTCGGACCCACCACCGTCCAAAGAATACACCACAGCAGCTTCTCTCGAACAAGCCATTCTGTGCCTCCTCACTGAGTAAACAGTGAGTGTTCACACCTGAACCCTTTCCACTGGGTTTCCATCTGATCGAGTCAACGGAATTATTCGGAACGCAATCATAGACGAGTGTGACTCTATATAACACCACACCATGCCCGTGCCTCTCCATCTAATCGAGTCCACGCCTTTATCAAGTAATATATGAAACATCAAGAAAGAAGCGTGACTATGCTTTTGAAAACAAGGAAACAAGATTTTAACAACAGAGTCAATAGTAAGTGTTGGCGTCTCAACCCATTCCACTGGGTTAAAGAAACAAACGTGACTGTGCGTAATGCAAAGCTATGCTTCTGTGGGCTCACCTGCCGTGCATCTCCTTCAGATCGAGTCGATGGAAGCACTCGGGACATAAACACATGGGAACGTGACTCTATATCATACGGCACCATGCCTCGTAGAGTTTCACGCCCATGCCTGTGACCCTTAACACTGCCACGAACGTCCACGCAATCGTTAGTGCATAGGTCATGTCGCTACCTGGAACAGAACCGTGGCTGTAGTCACTTCACGCCCGTGCTTCTAATAAAAGAAGCGCCACGCAACTCAGCACAGAGCCATGGCTTCTAAAAACAAGGAACTCTTACCCTTTTCCGGTGGGTTTCCGCAATTAAAGAAACGAACGTGACTATGAGTAAGACCAAACGATGCCTTTCCGCTTGGTTTCCTTCTCATCAAGTCAACGGAATTATTCAGAACACAAACACAGACGAGCGTGACTCTATATAACACCACACCATGTCCGCGCCTCTCCATCTAATCGAGTCCACGCCTTTATCGAGTAATATACGAAACAACAAGAAAGAAGCGTGATTGTGAGTAAGGAAACAAGCTTTTAACAACAGAGTCAAATAGTAAGTGTTGGCATCTCAACCAATTCTGCTGGGTTAAAGAAACGAACGTGACTGTGCGGAATGAAAAGCTTTGCCTCACCGGCCGTGCCTCTCCTTCTGATAGAGTCTGACGGAAGCAATCAGAACAAAAACACAGGGGAGCATGACTCCATATTTTACGGCAACATGCCGCTTAGCGCTGCACGCCCGTGTCTGTGACCCTTAACAGTACCACGAATGTCCACGCCATTGTCAGTACACAACTCATGTCACTGCCTGGTACAGAACCGACGCTAACAATCGACATCCATGCCCAAAGCCTACTCATCTACATGTACCAACGAACGAAACAACACAACGACAATGCAATGCATAAATGCTTTACAGGTTCATGTAAGTACAAAAGGCCACATGCCCCAACGCAACGAAAAAACACACGCTTCAAGCTCTCTGCCTACACTCCAGCAACGTTCTCGATCGGCTGGTGGGCGAGCGCATCCTCAATCTGCTTCTTCGTCGCCTCATGACCTTCCTTCACAGCAGCATACAAATCCTCAACCAGGCTCTTGTACTTGACGAGAACCTCAGCATTCTCATCCATAAGCTGCTCCACTTCGCCCGACAGATTCTGCACCAACGCATGGCTCTGCTCATACAGATTCTTCCAGCGGGCGGCCTCCTGATCCTTCTGGTGGAGCTCTTTGCGAAGCTTCTCATTCTCATACAGAGATCGAAATATGAGACCAGTGGACTACTCCACAGAGGCATTGCTCTGCTGCACCAACTTCTCCAGCCGAGTGATGAACTGCTCCTGCTTAATTAGCTCATCGAGCACGTCGTCGCTGGCTAAGGAATTCGGTACTGCCATCTTGTCGAGATCGTCTCCATGGCGAATGCGCTTGTGGGAGGATTCGCCTCCACGCGAGAGATCGTTGGACACCTGGGCAACGGGGCAGGATATCCCTGCCGCCGCTACAGCCTAGCGGCGGGACCTCTCCCTTCTTTCCGCGGCTTTGGTACTCGTTGCGTGGTTGCTTGAACACCCAGAACCCCTCTTACCTGCCATGGCGCAAGCAAGGAGCTACAAGCTAGAAACAGGTGCCTGTCTCTGGAGAATTGTGGACGCGGAGTGTTCCATGAGTAGGTACCTTTTTATAACACATGCACACCGGCCAGATGGTCAAACAGAGTAACCGACGCCTCGAATTCTCACAATCTCTCTTAAATACCTCGAACTCTGGACGCCTAGGAAACACAAGTACTATCATTTCGTCTCCCCGTGCGCTCGTCCACACTACAACCACTCAACTTATTTCATATGGTTCGTACATATTCAATAAAAAACATCTCAAACACAGTTAACTTACTGTATACGTCTGACTGTATTCCAGAGAAATTACTGTCGAATTCATACTATTATACATTGCCATTTTTTGAAATGGTATTTATATCAAAATCTTACTATATCCGCGAATTAACTTGCACGCTTCTCGAGCTGACACCTTAGTGAAAACGTCTGTAACACACGCAGGCACGAAGATGACGCTCTTTAATAAGAAATAGTGCCTCCCAGCAACGCACAACCGCGACTCTCCACAGAAAAGGAATGACTCGACAAGGAAAACATTTCCATAGAAAGCGTCAGTAGTCTGCCTGTGGCATTAGCAACACAGTGCCAACTTGGTTTCACTTCCACACACCTCACAGTGTCTCGCCAGGTAAAATGCATGTAACACACGCGTGGACAAACGTGACTCTCGCTAATAACAATACTTGCCCCCGCCGTTTTCACATCCATTCCTCTCCAAGAGAACGAGCGAGCGGAATCATTCGGAAATACCAAAAGCATGCAACCGTGGTAACTTGACTCAGACCAATGCATTAACATGCTTTCCATGAGTTCATGTCCATGCCTCTCCAAATGAACTGGCGAGCGGAATCGTTTGGAATACAAAGAACCATGAAACATGACTCTCTCTAATAACAAACAGTGCCTCCCTGGAACGCACCACCGCAACTCTCCACAAAAAAGGAAGGAAAACATTTCCATACACAGCGCTAGTAGCGTGCCTGTTGCATTGGCAACACAGTGCCAACTCTGCTTCACTTCCATGCACCTCACAGTGACTCGCCAGAGAAAATGCATGTAACACACACGTGGACAAACGTGAGTCTGGCTAATAACAATACTTGCCCCCGTCGTTTTCACATCCATTCCTCTCCAAGAGAACGAGCGAGAAGAATCATTTGGAAATACCAAAAGCATACAACCGTGGTAACTTGACTCTGACCAATGCGTTAACATGCTTCCCATGAGTTCATGTCCATGCCTCTCCAAATGAACTGGCGAGCGGAATCGTTTGGAAAACAAAAAACATGAACGTAACTCTGAGTAACGCCAAGCCATGCCCCTGTGGATCACACAAAAACACTAAAATCAAAAAAATGCTAACATCCCACCGACTAACAGATAAGATGGCAAGCAAAAAACAAGTTCATGGAAGTACACAGAAAGTTTCACCGATCTTGATGTCCAAACAGACGCAGGCACGTCATAGAAAACGTCTGCAACACGCGCAGGCACGAACGTGACTCTGGGTGACACCAAACCATGCCCACGTCGATGTCACCACACTAAAATAAAAAAAACGCTCCCGCATCGAAGCCCACAGGAAGTTACACCAATCTTGATGTGAAACCGGACGGTCGAAGATTCGCGACGGTTGGACCATTCCCCTCTCTCCCTCCACTCCTTTCTTCCTTTTGCTTTCGCACCGAAAATCTCGAACACTTCACCAGTTCCCCTCTCTCGAACACCCTCCTCTCTCCTACTGCCCGCATTGTCCAATCCAGCAGACCAACCAAAAATCCAAATCATGTTCGCCTCACACACCAGCCGCCATCCACTTCGAGATACAGACAGTCAGTGGGTGCCCGCTGATAACCCACAAGTATAGGGGATTGCAACAGCTTTTGAGGGTAGAGTATTCAACCCAAACTTATTGATTCGACACAAGGGGAGCCAAAGAATATTCTCAAGTATTAGTAGCTGAGTTCTCAATTCAACCACTCCTGGAAACTTAGTATCTGCAGCAAAGTGTTTAGTACCAAAGTAATATGATAGTATTGGTAGCGGCAACAAAAGTAAAGAAAACAAAAGTAATGTTTTTGGTATTTTGTAGTGATTGTAACAGTAGCAGCGGGAAAGTAAATAAGCGTAAACCAGTATATGGAAAACTCGTAGGCACCGGATCAGTGATGGATAATTATGCCGGATGCGGTTCATCATGTAACAGTCATAACATAGGGTGACACAGAACTAGCTCCAATTCATCAATGTAATGGAGGCATGTATTCCGTATATAGTCATACGTGCTTATGGAAAAGAACTTGCATGACATCTTTTGTCCTACCCTCCCGTGGCAGCGGGGTCCTATTGGAAACTAAGGGATAATAAGGCCTCCTTTTAATAGAGAACCGGAACAAAGCATTAGCACATAGTGAATACATGAACTCCTCAAACTATGGTCATCACTGGGAGTGGTCCCGATTATTGTCACTTCGGGGTTGCCGGATCATAACACATAGTAGGTGACTATAGACTTGCAAGATAGGATCAAGAACTCACATATATTCATGAAAACATAATAGGTTTAGATCTGAAATCATGGCACTCGGGCCCTAGTGACAAGCATTAAGCATAGCAAAGTCATAGCAACATCAATCTTACAACATAATGGACACTAGGGATCAAACCCTAACAAAACTAACTCCATCACATGATAAATCTCATCCAACCCATCACTGTCCAGCAAGCCTACGATAGAATTACTCACGCACGGTGGTCAGCATTATGAAATTGGTGATGGAGGATGGTTGATGATGACGACGGCGATGAATCCCCCTCTCCGAAGCCCCGAACGGACTCCAGATCAGCCCTTCCGAGAGGTTTTAGGGCTTGGCGGCGGCTCCGTATCATAAAACACAATGATTTCTTCTCTCTGATTTTTTTTCTCTCCGAAAGCAAATATCTAGAGTTGGAGTTGGTGTTGGAGGGCATCCAGGGGCCCACGAGGTAGGGGGCGTGCCCTAGAGGGGGATGCGACCCCCACCCTCGTGGACAGGGTGTGGGCCCCCTGGTCTTCATCTTTGGCGAGGATTTTTTACTATTTTTTCTAAGATGTTCCGTGGAGTTTCAGGTCATTTCGAGAATATTTGTTTTCTGAACATAAAACAACACCATGGCAATTCTGCTGAAAACAGCGTCAGTCTGGGTTAGTTCCATTCAAATCATACAAGTTAGAGTCCAAAACAAGGGCAAAAGTGTTTGGAAAAGTAGATACGATGGAGACGTATCAACTCCCCCAAGCTTAAACCCTTGCTTGTCCTCAAGCAATTCAGTTGACAAACTGGAAGAAAGAAAGAAAAACTTTTACAAACTTTGTTTGCTCTTGTTGTTGTAACTATGTCAAGCCAGTATTCAAGTTTTCAGCAGAGATCATAACTAACCACATTTGTAATAATTCTCAGGTCTCATAATTACTCATATCAATAGCATAATCAACTAGCAAGCCATAATAATAAATATCGGATGACAACACTTTCTCAAAACATTCATAATATGATATAACAAGATGGTATCTCGCTAGCCCTTTCTGAGACCGCAAAACATAAATGCAGAGCACCTTTAAAGATCAAGGACTGACTAGACATTGTAATTCATGGTAAAAGAGATCCAATCATAGTCACACCCTATATAAATTAATAGTGATGAATGCAAATGACAGCTGTGCTCTCCAGCTAGTGCTTTTTAATAAGAGGGTGATGACTCAACATAAAAGTAAATGGATAGGCCCTTCGCAGAGGGAAGCAGGGATTTTTAGAGGTGCCAGAGCTCGATTTTGCAATAGAGATAAATTATATTTTGAGCGGTATACTTTCATTGTCAATGTAACAACTAAGAGATGGCGATATCTTCCATGCTAAACATATTATAGGAGGTTCCCAAACAGAATGGTACAGTTTATACTCCCCCTCCACCAACAAGCATCAATCCATGGCTTGCTCGAAACAACGAGTGCCTCCAACATACATCAGGTCCCAGGGGGAGTTTTGTTTGCAATTAATTTTGATTTAGTTTGCATAAAGCATGTGACTAGTCATCCCGGTGACCAACCATTTTCTCGTGAGTGAGGAGCGGAGTCCACTCCTCTTGAGAATAACCCGCCTAACACGGAAGATAAGGACAGCCTTGGTTGATACATGAGATATTCGAGCATACAAAACAAAATGTTTATTTGAAGGTTTAGAGTTTGGCACATACAAATTTACTTGGAACGGCAGGTAGATACCGCATATAGGAAGGTATGGTGGACTCATCTGGAATAACTTTGGGGTTTAAGGGATTGGATGCACAGGCAGTATTCCCGCTTAGTACAGGTGAAGGCTAGCAAAAGACTGGGAAGCGACCAACTAGAGAGCGACAACAGCCATGTACATGCATTAAAATTAATAAACATTGGATGCAAGCATGAGTATGATATAATCCACCATGAACATAAATATCGTGAAGGCTATGTTGATTTTGTTTCAACTACATGTGTGAACATGTGCCAAGTCAAGTCACTTAAATCATTCAAAGGAGGATACCACGCCATCATACCACATCATAATCATCTCAATAGCATGTTAGCACACAAGGTAAATCATTATAACTCATAGTTAATCAAGCATGGAACAAGCAACTATGATCTCTAATTGTCATTGCAAACATGTTTATTCATAATAAGTTGAATCAAGAACGAGGGACTCATCATATTTACAAAAGCAAAAGAGGTCAAGTTCATACCAGCTTTTCTCATCTCAGTCAGTCCATCATATATCATCATAATTGCCTTTCAGTTGCACGACCGAACGATGTGAATAATAATAAGAGTGCATGTGCATTGGACTAAGCTGGAATCTGCGAGCATTCAATAAATAGGAGAAGACAAGGCAATATGGGCTCTTGGTTAACTCAACAATAATGCATATAAGAGCCACTTCAACAATTTAATTATGGTCTTCTCCTACTGACCCCCAAAGAAAAGAAAAGAAATAAAACTATTTACACGGGAAAGCTGCCAACAAGAAAAAGAAGAACGGGAAATATTTTTGGTTTTCTTTTTAATTATTACTACTACAGTAGAAAAATAAACTACTACTAATTTTTTTGTTTTTCTTAAGGTTTAACAAACACACAAAAAGAAAGCAGGAAAAAGAAAATAAACTAGCATGGATATTACAGTGAAGGAGTATGAGCACCGACATCTAGTAATGAGTGTGTGTGAGCATAAATGTAATGTCGGTGAGAAATACGTACTCCCCCAAGCTTAGGATTTTGGCCTAAGTTGGTATATTGCCAGGGGTAGCCTGGCGGATACCCGTAAGTGTAGCTGGGGTCGTACTGCGACGAAGAATAGTTGGGATCATACTGATGTGCAGCGGTTATTGCCTACTGAGCTGCAGCGTGGAGTCGAGATGCCTCCGCTCTCCTCTCATACTCTTCTGCCTCCTCTCTGGTAATAACATATCTTCTTTTTGTCTGTGAATCAAAGAAGGCAGGAGCAGGGAGAGTAATACGGAAAACACATCGTTTATCAAAAACTAAACGATATAAGAGAGGTGATTCAGGCCTCTCGACAAACTGGTGTGAAGCCATAGAGTTATAATCTAAACATGCAGGAGGCAACTCCGTATCACCCTCACGAATGTCTATCTCAAGAAAATGAGCTAAACGGGTCGCATAAATTCCTCCAAAGAAATCTCCATTATGTCTATTATGATGCAACCTACGAGCTACAATGGCTCCCATATGATAAGATTGGTCTCCTGACACAACACTCCTAAGAATGCTCAAGTCAGGGACACACGTGGGACATGCTTCATCCTTAGCATTTATGCATCTACCGATGAAGAGAGCAAAATAATGTATAGCAGGAAAGTGAATGCTCCCTATGGTAGCCTGCGTTATATCTCTAGATTCCCCCACAGTTATACTAGCAAGGAAGTTTCTAAATTCAGATTTAGGGGGATCCCTAACACTACCCCATGTTGGAAGTTTGCAAGCAGAAGTGAAATCCTCTAAGTCCATGGTATAAGATTTGTCATAGAGATCAAACATGATTGAAGGAGAATTACGCGAAGATGAATACTCAAACCTCCTCACAAAGGAACTTGTGAGATCATGATACGAGGGGCATTTGTTAGCCTCAAAATCCTCAAGACCGGCATTGCGCAAATATGCTTTGAATTCTTCTTTAATTCCCGCACGGTCCATAAAATTTTCTGACGGCCATTCGCAAGGCCGTGCTGGAGCGTCTCTTGGTGGATCCTCGTCAGCATCGCGCATAGCAATCCTGGGTCCTTGCTTCTTAGAAGAACCACCTTGGAACATCTTCCTAAGCATATTGTTTTTCTCTGAAAAATTCTGAAATTTTTAGTAACTTCAAACAAAAGTGAACCAACTTCAATAAAACTGATAGCAACTACTCCTACAAGTGCCTAGAGCCTATATCAAGCATTAGAACTACTTGGAACCATATAAATTTGACATGCAAGCTCAAGAACATGGTCACCTATGCAGCACAAATTTGCAAAGAATAAAGCACTAGAACAAAAACTAATTGGACCAATGGAGGAGTCACATACCAAGGAACAATCTCCCCAAGCAGTTTTGTGAGAGGTGCTTTGAGCAAGGAGATCGAAAATCACAGCAAAAGTGGCTGGAACTCGTGCTTGAGTTGGTTTTTTGGGTTTGTGTGAGACAGAGGAAGAAGATGGGTGCTGGGATAAGTGGAGGAGGGCCACCATGGGCCCACGAGGTAGAGGGGCGCGCCCTAGAGGGGGGGCGCACCCTAGAGGGGGGGCGCACCCACCACCCTCGTGGCCAGGTGGCAGCTCCTCCCGCGGTAATTTTTGCACAGTAAATCCTCAAATATTCCCGAAAAAATCATATTAAATTGGCATGTCATTCTGAGGACTTTTATTTTCGGGATACTTTTATATTGCACGGATAAGTCAGGAAACAGACAGAAAAATACTATTTTTACTTTATTTCTACTAATTAACAGAAAATATAGAGAGGGTACAGAAAGTTGTGCTTCTAGTTTCATCCATCTCATGCTCATCAAAAAGAATCCACTAACAAGGTTGATCAAGTCTTGTTAACAAACTCATCCCGATAATCATGAACCCGGAGAAATTTTGAATAACACTAAGTTACCTCAACGGGGATATGCACATCCCCTATAATAAGTATATCATATTTCTTTTTGACAGTAGGAAGAGGAAATTCAAAACCTCCAATTATAATCGATGGAATTTTTCCAATGGAGTTGATACTATGAACTTGAGGTTGTTTCCTCAGAAAGTGTACCGTATGCTCATTACCATTAACATGAAAAGTGACATTGCCTTTGTTGCAATCAATAACAGCCCCTGCAGTATTAAGAAAAGGTCTTCCAAGAATAATAGACATACTATCATCCTCGGGAATATCAAGTATAACAAAGTCCATTAAACGTTTGCAACCACAACAGGCACATCCTCACAAATATCGACAGGTATAACAGTTGATTTATCATCCATTTGCAAAGATATTTTGGTAGGTGTTAGCTTATTCAAGTCAAGTCTACAATATAAAGAGAGAGGCATGACACTAACACCGGCTCCAAGATCACATAAAGCAGTTTTAATATAATTTCTTTTACTGGAGCAAGGTATAGTAGGTACTTCGGGGTCTCCAAGTTTCTTTGGTATTCCACCCTTAAAAGTATAATTAGCAAGCATGGTGGAAATCTCAGCTTCCGGTATCTTTCTTTTATTAGTAATGATATCCTTCATATATTTAGCATAAGGATTTGTTTTGAGCACATCAGTTAATCGCATACACAAAAAGATAGGCCTAATCATTTCAGCAAAGCGCTCAAAATCCTCATCATCCTTTTTCTTGGATGGTTTTGGAGGAAAAGGCATGGGTTTCTGAACTCAAGGTTCCCTTTCTTTACCATGTTTCCTAGCAAAAAGTCTCTTTATCATAACGTTGATTCTTTGATTGTGGGTTATCAAGATCAACAACAGGTTCAATTTCTACATCATTGTCATTACTAGGTTGAGCATCATCATGAACATCATCATTAATATTTTCATTAGGTTCATGTTCATTACCAGATTGTGTTTCAGCATCAGACATAGAAATATCATTTGGATTACCAGGTGGTTCAGCAATAGGTTCACTAGAAGTTTGCACAGTTCTATCATTTTTCTTCTTCTTCTTTTTAGAAGAACTAGAAACATCAATATTATTTCTTTGAGAATCTTGCTCGATTCTCTTAGGGTGGCCTTCAGGATACAAAGGTTCCTGAGTCATTCTACCAGTTCTAGTAGCCACTCTAACAGCATAATCATTTTTCTTACTATTCATTTCATCAAGCAGTTCTTTTTGAGCCTTAAGTACTTGTTCTACTTGAGTGGTAACCATAGAAGCATGTTTGCTCACAAGTTTAAGTTCACCTTTAATATTAGCCATATAATCACCCAAGCGTCTAATCATATAAGCATTTTCTTTTAGTTGTCTACCAAAATAAGCATTGATGTCGTCTTGCTTAAACATAAAGTTATCAAACTCATCCAAGCACTGACTAGCAGTTTTAGTAGGAGGGACTTCAGCTTTATCATATCTATAGAGAGAATTTACCTTTACGACCTGTGTCGGGATATCGGGATCAGGAGGTTCTAAAGTAAATAAAGAATTGAGATCATAAGTTTCTTCAACAGGCGGTATATTAAGACCATGTATTTCTTCAATAGGAGGTAAATTCTTAACATCTTCAGCTTTAATACCTTTTTCTTTCATAGATTTCTTTGCCTCTTGCATATCTTCGGGACTGAGAAATAGAACACCTCTCTTCTTTGGAGTTGGTTTAAGAATAGGCTCAGTAATTGGAGCAGGAGCTGGCTCAGGAGGTGCCCAATTATTTTCATTTGTCAACATATTATTCAATAGAATTTCAGCTTCATCCGTGTTCTTTCCCTGAAAAGAAAACCAGCACAACTATCCAGGTAATCTCTGGAAACATAGGTTAGTCCATTATAAAAGATATCGAGTATTTCAAGTTTCTTAAGAGGGTGATCAGGCAAAGCATTAAGTAACTTGAGAAGCCTCCCCAAAGCTTGTGGGAGACTCTCTTCTTTAATTTGCACGAAGTTGTATATTTCCCTCAAAGCAGCTTGTTTCTTATGAGCAGGGAAATATTTAGCAGAGAAGTAATAAATCATATCCTGGGGACTACGCACACAACCAGGATCAAGAGAATTAAACCATATCTTTGCATCACCCTTTAATGAGAACGAAAATATTTTGAGTATATAAAAGTAACGCGATCTCTCATCATTAGTGAACAGGGCAGCTATATCATTTAACTTAGTAAGATGTTCCACAACAATTCAGATTCATAGCCATAAAACGGATCAGATTCAACCAAAGTAATTATATCAGGATCAACAGAGAATTCATAATCCTTATCAGGAACACAAATAGGTGAAGTAGCAAAAGCAGGGTCAGGTTTCATTTTATCTCTAAGTGATTCTTTGTTCCATTTAACTAATAACCTCTTAAGCTCATACCTAGCGGCAGAAGATTCCATATCAAAAAGATAACCCTCAGGAATAACAGGCATATTTTCATCATCACTATCATCATCGTATTCAGATTCAATAATTTCTTTTTCTCTAGCCCTAGCAATTTGTTCATCAAGAAATTCACCAAGGGGCACAGTAGTATTAGGCATAGAAGCAGTTTCATCATAAGTATCATGCATAGCAGAAGTGGCATCATCAATAACATGTGACATATCAGAACGAATAGCAGAAGCAGGTGTAGGTGTCGCAAAGTTACTCATAACAGAAGGTGAATCAAGTGCATAGCTAGATGGTAGTTCCTTACCTCTCCTCGTAGTTGAGGGATAGATCTTGGTTTTTGGATCTCTCAAGTTCTTCATAGTGTCCAGCAGATATAAATCCCAAGTGACTCAAAGAATAGAGCTATGCTCCCCGGCAATGGCGCCAGAAATTTGTCTTGATAACCCACAAGTATAGGGGATCGCAACAGCTTTCGAGGGTAGAGTATTCAACCCAAATTTATTGATTCAACACAAGGGGAGCCAAAGAATATTCTCAAGTATTAGCAGTTGAGTTGTCAATTCAACCACACCTGGAAACTTAGTATCTGCAGCAAAGTGTTTAGTAGCAAAGTAATATGATAGTATTGGTAGCGGCAACAAAAGTAAAGACAGCAAAAGTAATGTTTTTGGTATTTTGTAGTGATTGTAACAGTAGCAGCGGGAAAGTAAATAAGCGTAAACCAGTATATGGAAAACTCGTAAGCACCGGATCAGTGATGGATAATTATGCCGGATGCGGTTCATCATGTAACAGTCATAACATAGGGTGACACGGAACTAGCTCCAATTCATCAATGTAATGGAGGCATGTATTCCGTATATAGTCATACGTGCTTATGGAAAAGAACTTGCATGACATCTTATGTCCTACCCTCCCGTGGCAGCGGGGTCCTATTGGAAACTAAGGGATATTAAGGCCTCCTTTTAATAGAGAACCAGAACAAAGCATTAGCACATAGTGAATACATGAACTCCTCAAACTATGGTCATCACCGGGAGTGGTCCCGATTATTGTCACTTCGGGGTTGCCGGATCATAACACATAGTAGGTGACTATAGACTTTCAAGATAGGATCAAGAACTCACATATATTCATGAAAACATAATAGGTTCAGATCTGAAATCATGGCACTCGGGCCCTAGTGACAAGCATTAAGCATAGCAAAGTCATAGCAACATCAATCTTAGAACATAATGGACACTAGGGATCAAACCCTAACAAAACTAACTCGGTCACATGATAAATCTCATCCAACCCATCACCGTCTAGCAAGCCTATGTGACGCCCGGGTAATTAAGCTACAGTGATCCTCTGCTAATGGTGCCACGTCACCTTGTTTATAGTTGCTAATCTCGAGTTAGTTCGAAACCGATTCAAATTCAAATTCAAAATAAAGTCAAACAGTTAAAGTTTTCAAAAGTCAAAACTAAAATGTTCTAAATGTAACAAATAATTCATAAGTAATGTTGGTGGAGGAACCACATTTTTATAAAATGTCTAAATGCATTCAATTAATTAAAACTGTCGGTAAAATAAATAAATAAGTGTGTTGGTATTTTATAAAATACTAAACTATATTATTTGGGGGTTAAACCTTTTTGTGGCAGAGGTATAATTAGTGTTACTATTTAAGATACAACTTTTATATTTTATAAAACAAAAATAAAAGAAAACTGAAAAGAAATAGAATAAAAAAAAGAAGAA
>NC_041388.1:694502416-694503393 GCF_002162155.2 Triticum dicoccoides
GCTGACGACCGCCGGGCCCGCACCTCGCCGAGACCACGTGCGTGGCGTCCCGGTACCTCGCCGCCCCTGGCTGCCTCCTTGTCGCCGGCGGCAGCGCCACTGGCCGCGCCCGAGGCCATCGCTTGGGCTTGCCCCGGTGGGCGCTCGTGGCCGTGCCCGTGAGCCCGCGCGCCCACACGCCCATAACCACTAAGGCCCCTATGGGCCTATGACAAACGGGGCCCACGCCCAGAACGAAAATTAAAAAAAAAAGAGAATTAAAAAATATATATATATATAATAAGTAAATAATTAATAATAAAATTAATGAATTAATTAATTGATTAACTAATTAATTAACTTAATTAATTCTGATTAAATTAACTAAATAAGATTAATTAACCTAATTAACTAATTAACTTAATTAACTGAAACAGTCAATGACATGCCGGACCCACATGTCAGCTTGACCCAGTCAACACCTCTGTTGACTGATGATGTCATGCTGACATCATGCTGATGCAGTAATGCCATTTTCGGATTAAATTAATAATAATAATTTATAAGTTGATTAAATCTTTTAAAATTAATATAAGGTAAACCGTAGCTCGGATCGAAAAACTTTGTACATGAAAGTTGCTCAGAACGACGAGACGATTCCGGATACGCAGTCCGTTCGTCCGCCACACACCCCTAACCTATCGAACTCGCAACTTTCCCCCTCCGGTTCATTTGTCCGAAAACGCGAAACACCGGGAATACTTTCCCGGATGTTTCCCCCTTCACCGGTATCGCCTATCCCTACGTTAGGTCACCCCTAGCACACCGTATTGCCGCGTCTTGCTTTGTGTTACATTTGATTGCTCTGTTATTTATTGTGTTCCCCCTCCGTTACTCCTTTCCGGTAGACTACGAGACCGACGCCGTTGCTGCCCAGTTCGACTACGGAGTTGACGACCCCTCTCTCTTGCCAGAGCAACCAGGCAAGCCCCCCCCCC
>NC_041388.1:694506735-694508471 GCF_002162155.2 Triticum dicoccoides
ACAACGCCCTTCATATTCAATAACCTTGTGAGCCTTTCCTCTGATACATAATGCCTTTGGTAAATTGTATCCTCTGCTTTCTTAACCATGCTCTGTCTTCGAGCTTGAGTTAATTACTTCTAAAGATTCTGGTATATGATTATAAGATGCTCCGATGGGTTGAACCTATGCCTTCCTTAATGGGTGAGAACTCGAAAGTTTTCACGAGTCGTACTCTTCTGGTATTTTGCCAGATAAAATTTCAAAACTACAACTTTATTGAGTGCGAGAAGTGAATGAAAGGTTGTGCATTGGAGAAGTGGGAGTCGACCTTGAACTTTGCGTTCATGCCCATGGACACGATGTACATCTTCTCATCGAAGCTTCTTTTAAAATCAATTATTCCCTTGGTATAAGTTCATCTTATATCTGAGATCTGGCCTTTTTGCAATCGTGGTTCTTACCATGTTCTCCTTTAAATATCATGTCCTGTGCAAGTTTAAGCACTTGTCTTCTATAGAGCAATACCCCAGTTCAACTTCTAGTTTGATCTGTCGTCGAGTATTACCACCTGGTATCTCGAGATTATCTTGGAACTGCATAATTTCTTATGAGTTCTTCATCAAGTACTACATACTCACCGATTACAATTTTTCATGGGCTCGGAGTTATTGAACACTCAAAGACGCCGATAACTGAAACGAGTCCGCTCTACGGTTCAACAACTCTTCAGTAAGCTTCTATAAGTACGAGTTTGTACCCGATCACGCCATTCCTAGCCTGTTTGACTATATCATTGTCGTGATGATCTTAACTGTGCAACCCGGCCCTTATTCTCGGAGCACCAATTTGCGACGATAGCTAAGCTTACGTCGATTTTCCTCGTCATACCCTTTCACCTTAAACAACAAGCTTGAGTTCGAGTTTGTGTCGTACCTATGGTTCCAATAACCTCTTGCTTCATCATTCTTTTGACTTGTTGTGATCGCGGATCGATTACATCTTCGTGGAATCTCTCGACAAATGTGTCATGATCACCATCTACATTCTGATGCTCTTCCAGGATATCAATTGAATTAATGATGAGAAATACCATCCTTGCCCTCGATGATTTGTGTTGTCATCGACCACTTTATTGCCTTCCGTCCAACACAACTTGTTTGTGTTTTGTCTAAACCTTGAGACCCCTGCTACCCAGCAGTTGATCTTCCTTACCTCGGAAGTATTACCATCCCTTTTTTTGTCAAGAATGTGGTGAGAATTTCACCACCTCTGGAGAATTCTTGATACAAGTGATACTTATCACCATCACCATTCTTTTCCTGGTCTCCGTGTTGTTTCTAACCGGAATACCAACAAATGGTCTGTGATGTGTGAATTCAAAACTCCTAGCAACCCTATTGCTTTGAAGTGAATGGACGATAGTTCATTCTAAGTCCTTCGCTAATTGAATCACCATTCTAACATTGGTCGTGCAACCCAACCCGTACTTCGGGCGCACCCTTCAACCAATGTTTAATTGTGTATGTTTTCCTCGAGCATACTTCCTTATATCAGTTGATCTGACAAATGTTATCTCCTTGTTCACTTAATGGTGGAAATCCATCTTTTGGAAATCTCGATGGATTATCGCTGAGCCCATCAGCCACCTCCTCCTCTCCTTGGTTTAATGATGAACTATTGTTTCAGGAACCTACTCCCATAGTTCATTTCCTGAGAATCCTGAAATGTCATTTCGTCTATTTGCGTTGCACCTT
>NC_041388.1:694511667-694539204 GCF_002162155.2 Triticum dicoccoides
CCCTCCACCCGATCCCCTCGCCCCGATCCCCTCCTCCTCTCCGCTCAGTCTGGATCGGGGACGAGACCTCCCACTCCCCCCACGATCCCCACGCTCCCCTCCTCTACCTCCCCGATTGGATCGGGGGATCGACCCCGATGCCACCGCCCTGGACCACGTCACCGGAGCCGCCACCGCTGCCCTCCACCTCGACCTCCCCGTCCTCGGCCGCCCCACCGGACCGCTCCTTCCTCGTCTCCTCCACCTCCCCGACCGGATCTGGGCCGCGCCCCTGACGCCCCCGGCGCCGCCCCGCCATCGCCGCCTCGACCCCGACTCCGTCGCCCGAAGCCGTCCCGGACGCCGCCGGACTTCCCCGTCTACCCGCGTCGTCCCCGTCAACCTCCCCGAGCCCCGCTGCCTTAACCCTACGGATCCGCGGTGAGGCCCCCGGCCTCTCTTCCTCTTGCTCCTCGCACCGTCCCGTAGTCGTGTCCGTGCCGCCCGGTGCTCGTGCTCGCGGTGAGCACGCGCGCACCCGCGCGCCCCGTCGCGCCCGTTGTCGCTCATGCCACCTGCGGCTGTTGCCGCCCACGCCGCCGTCCCGCTCCGCCCGCAGCCCCCATGCACTACTCCTGCCTTCCCAGCTGACGACCGCCGGGCCCGCACCTCGCCGAGACCACGTGCGTGGCGTCCCGGTACCTCGCCGCCCCTGGCTGCCTCCTTGTCGCCGGCGGCAGCGCCACTGGCCGCGCCCGAGGCCATCGCTTGGGCTTGCCCCGGTGGGCGCTCGTGGCCGTGCCCGTGAGCCCGCGCGCCCACACGCCCATAACCACTAAGGCCCCTATGGGCCTATGACAAACGGGGCCCACGCCCAGAACGAAAATTAAAAAAAAAAGAGAATTAAAAAATATATATATATATAATAAGTAAATAATTAATAATAAAATTAATGAATTAATTAATTGATTAACTAATTAATTAACTTAATTAATTCTGATTAAATTAACTAAATAAGATTAATTAACCTAATTAACTAATTAACTTAATTAACTGAAACAGTCAATGACATGCCGGACCCACATGTCAGCTTGACCCAGTCAACACCTCTGTTGACTGATGATGTCATGCTGACATCATGCTGATGCAGTAATGCCATTTTCGGATTAAATTAATAATAATAATTTATAAGTTGATTAAATCTTTTAAAATTAATATAAGGTAAACCGTAGCTCGGATCGAAAAACTTTGTACATGAAAGTTGCTCAGAACGACGAGACGATTCCGGATACGCAGTCCGTTCGTCCGCCACACACCCCTAACCTATCGAACTCGCAACTTTCCCCCTCCGGTTCATTTGTCCGAAAACGCGAAACACCGGGAATACTTTCCCGGATGTTTCCCCCTTCACCGGTATCGCCTATCCCTACGTTAGGTCACCCCTAGCACACCGTATTGCCGCGTCTTGCTTTGTGTTACATTTGATTGCTCTGTTATTTATTGTGTTCCCCCTCCGTTACTCCTTTCCGGTAGACTACGAGACCGACGCCGTTGCTGCCCAGTTCGACTACGGAGTTGACGACCCCTCTCTCTTGCCAGAGCAACCAGGCAAGCCCCCCCCCCTTGATCACCAGATATCGCCTATTCTCCTCTATACTGCTTGCATTAGAGTAGTGTAGCATGTTACTGCTTTCGTTAATCCTAGTCTGATGCATAGCCTGACATTGTCGCTACATCTGTTGATACCTTACCTGCAATCCTAAATGCTTAGTATAGGATGCTAGTTTATCATCATTGGCCCTACATTCTTGTCAGTCTGCCTTGCTATACTATCGGGCCGTGATCACTTGGGAGGTGATCACGGGTATATACTATACATACATACATACTATACAGATGGTGACTAAAGTCGGGTCAGCTCATTGAGTACCCGCAAGTGATTCTGACGAGGGGGCTGAAAGGACAGGTGGCTCCATCCCGGTAGAGGTGGGCCTGGGTTCCCGACGGCCCCCGACTGTTACTTTGTGGCGGAGCGACAGGGCAGGTTGAGACCACCTAGGAGACAGGTGGGCCTGGCCCTGTTCGGCGTTCGCGGATACCTAACACGCTTAACGAGATCTTGGTATTTGATCTGAGTCTGGCTACGAGCCTATACGCACTAACCATCTACGTGGGAGTAGTTATGGGTATCCCGACGTCGTGGTATCAGCCGAAGTACTTCAGACGTCAGCGACGGAGCGGCGCGCGCCGAATTGGACTGGAACGCCACTAGGCTAGGTCTGCTTTCGGCCGCGTACGCAACGTGCAGGTGTGCTATGGGCGATGGGCCCAGACCCCTGTGCGCTTAGGTTTAGACCGGCGTGCTGGCCTCTCTGTTGAGCCTAGGTGGGGCTGCGACGTGTTGATCTTCCGAGGCCGGGCATGACCCAGGAAAGTGTGTCCGGCCAAATGGGATCGAGCGTGTTGGGCTATGTGGTGCACCCCTGCAGGGAAGTTAATCTATTCGAATAGCCGTGATCTTCGGTAACAGGACGACTTGGAGTTGTACCTTGACCTTATGACAACTAGAACCGGATACTTAATAAAACACACCCTTCCAAGTTCCACAGACAACCCGGTGATCGCTTTTCCGCAGGGCGACGAGGAGAGGATTGCCGGGTAGGATTATGCTTGGAGATGCTACTTGAAGATGCTACTTGGAGGACTACAATCTACTCTCTTCTATATGCTGCAAGACGGAGGCAACCAGAAGCGTAGTCTTCGATAGGATTAGCTATCCCCCTCTTATTCTGGCATTCTGCAGTTCAGTCCACTGATATGGCCTCCTTACACATATACCCATGCATATGTAGTATAGTTCCTTGCTTGCGAGTACTTTGGATGAGTACTCACGGTTGCTTTCTCCCCCCTTTTTCCCCTTTCCTTTCTTTCTGGTTGTCGCAACCAGATGCTGGAGTCCAGGAGCCAGACGCCACCGTCGACGACGACCCCTACTACACCGGAAGTGCCTACTACTACGTGCTGCCCGCTGACGACGACCTGGAGTAGTTAGGAGGATCCCAGGCAGGAGGCCTGCGCCTCTTTCGATCTGTATGCCAGTTTGTGCTAGCCTTCTTAAGGCAAACTTGTTTAACTTATGTCTGTACTCAGATATTGTTGCTTCCGCTGACTCGTCTATGATCGAGCACTTGTATTCGAGCCCTCGAGGCCCCTGGCTTGTATTATGATGCTTGTATGACTTATTTATGTTTTAGAGTTGTGTTGTGATATCTTCCCGTGAGTCCCTGATCTTGATCGTACACATTTGCGTGCATGATTAGTGTACGATTGAATCGGGGGCGTCACACCTACGATGGAATTACTCACGCACAGCGGTGAGCATCATGAAATTGGTGATGGAAGATGGTTGATGATGACGACGGTGCCGAATCCCCCTCTCCAGAGCCCCGAACGGACTCCAGATCAGCCCTACCGAGAGGTTTTAGGGCTTGGCGGCGGCTCCGTATCGTAAAATGTGATGATTTCTTCTCTCTGATTTTTTTCTCTCCGAAAGCAAATATATAGAGTTGGAGTTGGCGTCGGAGGGCATCCAGGGGGCCCACGAGGTAGGGGGCGCGCCCTAGAGGGGGGGCGCGCCCCCCACCCTCGTGGACAGGGTGTGGGCCCCATGGTCTTCATCTTTGGCGAGGATTTTTTATTATTTTTTCTAAGATGTTCCGTGGAGTTTCAGGTCATTCTGAGAATATTTGTTTTTTGCACATAAAACAACTCCATGGCAATTCTGCTGAAAATAGTGTCAGTCCGGGTTAGTTCCATTCAAATCATACAAGTTAGAGTCCAAAACAAGGGCAAAAGTGTTTGGAAAAGTAGATACGACGGAGACGTATCACCCGCGAAAGCATAAAAAACCTCTCCCGGCGGCGGCGGCGACTGACGGCGACGACCCCTGCTCGCGGCGGAGGTACCAACAGAGAGCAGGGAGAAAAAGCAGCCGATGGATGCGAAAAATCCCTCACAAGCAATCGAAGGTAAAAAATATTAATCCATTACATTCCATTACCACAGTTCGATCAAAGCGGTTTTCCCCCTTTTTGACGGACATGAACCCTAACCGCCACACAAAAACGCGTTTCCAAAAAGTCTGTTTAGACTTTTGTAGCAAAATTGAAATAAGGTACACACGCGTGCAATAGGATGCTACCACTATCCGCCACAGAAATCTGCTCGCAAGATATTTGCCTAAAACATATTGTGCATGCCAGAACTATCTAGGACACCGCTCTAGATTCAAACCATGAGAGCATCCTTAAATTCAAAACTTGCTATTTACAGAAGATTCTATATATCCGTTGATTGTATCTGTTTCAAATTATGTGCCTCTCTCATATCAACATCCGTGCTCCAATATAGATCTAGATGTGTGCTTATAGCGTGAAACAATCTGTGCCTCTCCGGCAGTGCCGTTTTTTGTGTCCACGGGATGCATCTCCTCTTTTTGCTGTGAAATTAAATTTTGCTTCTACTGCTGCTAACGCCTGGGCATTTTTACGAAGCAAGGAATGGTAATAAGGAAAACAGGGTACCTGCAGAACATCCTGTCGTGCAGCAAGGTACTATAAAAGGCTCACACAAACCATATAACAAAAATTATGTAGCAGCAGCAGTAAGTTAACCACTTACGCCCACACAATCTTGGGAACTACACTTTGATGAAATTTTTCACACACTATGTGTATCATTATTTATTCAAGAACATTTTATCTTACCCTCTAAACCTTACAATTATATTTACAGAATATCATTTGTAGTGTTTTTTTCAATATAAAAAAAGACCTCCCTTCACTGATATGGACTTGACAGCAGCCATACTGCTCACACCTGACCCTAATTTCCATCACTCATTGGCCAAACCAAGAGTTAGGAAGAAAACTTGATATAACAAGAAAACAATGGATTGATCGCCTTTTTAGCTCAGGAAATGAAAGAAAAGGGCTATCTTATCAATCTATGTAGATTAAGTTTCAGATTCTTTTTATGCAGTCGTGGAAGACATGGTTTGAAAACTATATCCCATTTATCTCAATTTTGCTACGTAATCCTTTTGTTACATAATCATCGTGCAGGTGACGGTTGTGCAGGGGGAGATATTGAAACGATTTTGTCCGAACTTAACAGTGCATATCCAGAAAAACCACTCATCTCTCCTGACCCGTCAGAAAAAAGAACAAAGCGCAACATGGACAACGAAGCACCCGAGCAAGTGCCAGCACCAACTTCGAGTAGGGAGCTACAAAAAGAGAGGCCATTAGAAACCAAGACTGTCGTTCCTCCTAGAACAAAAAGACAAAAGACAAAGGACAAAAATCAACTCATCAGCGATAGTGCTACCTTGCAGCAGCAGCAGCCAAGATCTCTAATGGTGCTCCCGCCAGCAGTTACAGGGGTCAAGAATGAACTAACTAAAACCAAGAAGAAAAACAAAAGACAACGGTTTGAAGAAGGCGAGGATGATGCCAGCAAAGAGTCAGAGCATGATTCTGCCGACGATGACGATGACACAAAACATGATGATGACCTCATTCGTGCAGAGGGTGATGACGCTGCAGGGGACAACGGTGGCGCCGCAGAGGACAACAACAATGATGTAAAACACAATTTCTCTATAGATTTTTCCTACCGCTTTACACCCATGAAAACCAAACCATCCTCTATAACAAAACACACTTTTTCTACACAGGGAAAACCAAGACAGAAGCTGACAAAGAGGATGAAGACAAGTGGAAAAGAATTGGCAGCACCAACGGATAATGAACATGAGGCAACAACAAATAAGGACAAATACGAAATCAAGGCAGGAGCAGCATTTGATCAGGTCAATAGAGCATGGAAATTACTAAAAGAACGTCACCGGCAAGATGTTAGGATGGCCGGGTTTGGAAGCATAGAGGAATGCCAAATAAAGCGCTCCATCTGCAAACCGCTTGCAGCACACATCTACGACAACCTGGGCACAGAAATCATGACAATAACATTCGATGACGCTGATCAGCTGAAAGTAATCAAAATTACCATGGAAACTATACACAAGGTGTTTGGATACCCAAACGGCACGGAAAAGTCAGCACCAAGGCCAGAGAAGAGCCCAACTTCAGTGAAAGAACTGATCACGGAACTTGGCCTCAAGAAAATGGATTCCCATCACAACGATCTGTTTAAAGAACTACAAAACTTGGTGAAAGTAAATGACGAACAATCAAACAGGAAATTAGTTAAATATTTTTTCTTATTTTTTTCCACAACGTTGTCTGTGGAACAACCTCCCCTACCTTCAGCAAACAAGCCATTATGGTCAAGGACTTGAACTATCCAGAAATGGCAAAGATGGATTTCTGTGAGGTAATCGTCGAAAGTATTAAGGAAGGAGCCAAGATATGGCAGAAGCACAGGTTGTTGCCTCAGGAAGAAAAGAACAAAAAGCATCTCAATGGTTTGGCACAGGGACCAGTAATAATGTACCTCGACTCCCTGCTGCTGCCGACCGACACAATAGAAATGTGCAAGATTGCAAAGACAATGGACAAGACATCATTACCACGAGCAAACCACCTAAGAGAGAGTGACCTAAAGAAAATAGCTATGGCAGACATGAAAAAGGACAGAAAAGCACGACCAAATGATTATGAATTTGGCAAGATAAAGGTATAGCCCTATTGAATATATATGCATTATACCTTATAAAAACGGTTTCCGGTCTAACCAACTCCATTCTGCCGAAACAATGCAGACATGGAAAGGAACAGAAGAGAGGATCTTCTATGCCAGCACAGCAACACCTTCGCATTCATTATAGATGATACCAGCACAACAACAGGAGCGCCAGTAGATGACCAAGCTACTACCACCCCCAACCAAGCGCCGGGACAAAGCACATGTCAGCATGAGTGGAAGCAAGCAATCAGTCACAGGCACCAGCACAGGATCATATGAAATATTCGCAAGGATAGAAGAAACGTTGAAACAAGTACTCGACGAAACAAAACAGATACCGGGAATAAACACCAGGGCTGGACACCAATGCAGCGAACAAGAGGAGGAATTAGATGAAAACATGAAGAACTCAGTGGTGCAACAAACAATGGCCCTGATTGATTCTCTCAAACAACTTAGAAAATTTCAGGACATTGTTTGCAAAGTGAGCTTACCAGAAGAGCCGTCGCTGAAGTTGCAGGATGGAGCAGACGCAGGAGCCACAGCTGCACTTGTACATGGCAACCACACGAAAGAAGTCGCAGCCACAGCAGAACCAGGAGTGAGGATAAAAAGGAAGAATGAAGAAGAAGACCAACAAAACAAACATGAAAGGAAGAAAAGAATAACAAAATCAAGAACACAGACCTCGAGAATTAGCCAGAGGGAGACAAAAGAGCATAACAAGGTGCAAAAAGAGCAAAGCAAAGAGCATGTATCAACCAATATAGCAAGTGCCGAAGGACAGCAAGAACAAGGTAGAAAAGTAGCTGCAGAAGCAGAGAATCAAGATGAAAACAAATACATCATCCATGTAACTCGAAAGCGATGCTTTCAAACTTGAAATTAAAAAATCTGTCTTCAATTCTGTCAGGGACACGGCAAGAGAACGCCACCGAAACATAAAGGCCAATAGCAGCATGTCGTCAAGAACACCGAGCAAGAGGATGGAAGCAATAGAACAAGCAACCCAACAACAGATGATGCTCCCTAAAAAGCATCAATAGGAGCACTACAAGAGACGAACAAGATCGGAGGCAGTAAAGAAGTGAGTTTAAAAAATCAGTCTCTTCTTTCTAAAAAGTCTCTTCTCTCTAAACTAGAAACGATCTTGAGTTAGCTGACAAATCTGTAACAAAATATACACTCAGCCGGACAAGTATCATATCAACGCTCCCGCAAATGAGGCACGGGCTGATCTAGCATCGACCGTTAACAGCACGGCACAAAAACAAGAAGAAAACAACAAAGAAGAGGTAAGACTTCCAAACCCACCTCGCCCAAATGCCGTCAACTCATATTGTTTCATCTATCAGCTATTACAAGCACAGCAAAGAGAAGAGGATGCCCATGCAAAACAGAAAGTTGATATAGAACAGCTCTCCAGCACAAGAGCATTTCAGATGACTGATACAGGGGAGAAAGCCTCAGACACTGCACCTGGTGACACACACAAGGCTGGTATACAAATCAAAGAAAAAGTGGACGCAGAAACAGATATCCCAACCACCCGCGCAAAGGTAAAATTCAACAAGAACCATTTTTTCAAAGTTTATAAGAAATGTACTGCCCAGCACAACCTGTCACAGTAACACAAGAATTACAAGCAATGAACCATGCTTTTCCTTTTTTCATGAAACGCAGGAAACAAACGAGGACGGTCATCCCGAAGAACAGCAAGGGGTACAAACAGAACAAACCAAAAAACAAGGGCAAATGGCGACTAAAATGGTACCCAGTACGCCGACCAAACAGCAGTCTTCACGTGCCAAATACAACCGAGAGGACATGCCACTAGCATCGAAGACCAACGAGGTAAAGCTACACGCACCTGCTCCTACAACGTTAAAAAAAAGTTATGCATGCATAGATGAAGTCCAAACTTTATTTACATTTTTTGACTGAACAGAAGAAAGAAAGAAATGAAGCAGAAGATGTGCCTCAAGAAGCGATAGAAAGTGCTGCTACCGCTCGACAATGCACAAAAACTCCAGAAGACAGAGAAGAAGTGACAGGAACGACAAAAGAGAGATTGAATGTAGAGGTCAAGCTACAAAACCTCTTTCTATAGCATATAAAAAATGGACACATTTTAATTACTTTTTTTGCGTTTCGACAGATGCAAGAAACAGAGGAGAGCACCAATATTCAAGACCAACAAGCACAACAACACAAGGGAATGGAACAATTAGAAGATGTTGTTCCAACAACGGACAGCGTAACCGCCGTAGACCAAGACAGAAAACATCCGCTGTCCGAGCAAGAAATAACAGAGGTGCCAATGTCGATGTAAAAGACTGAAAAGGTGAAGTGAGATAACCTGCTTTTAAGGAAATTAGATATTTGAGTGAACAAAGACACAAATGCAATCTCATTTACCTACCTCTATGTCTCAACAGTCACAAGACAAAAACGACGACACCATGGAAGAACAAAACAAAAAAGATCCAGAGGAGCTACAAAAACCTCCACTCAAAGAAGAAAAGCTCCAAAAACCTCCACTCAAAGAAGAAAAGCTCAAAGAGGCAGCATCGGCGGAAACAGCTGAAAAGGTGAAGCTACAAAAAAATGTTCAAAGACACACTTAAACATTTGAGTATTTTTCTTAGGGAACGGACACTAAACTACAATGAAAATAATGAGCATATTTAATTATTTTTTAACCATGCTTTTACACGACAACGCAGAAACCTCAACAAGACACACACGCAGACACAAGAAAAGAAGCAAAGGGCCATGGTGCATTGGAAGACCATGCAGCAAACATTCCAGAGAGAGAGTCAGACAACAACAAGAAAAAGGCCGCACCATCAGACAAGAAACATTGTTCTGTAAAAGATGTTGCCGCCACAAACACGACAGTAAGCCAGGACGGCACTCAAACAGAACGTGAACCATTGATCATACAAAACCTGTCCATCGAAGAAGGCACAAAAGATGAAGGGATTGAACGCATGTACAACAATGTCATGACAGCGAATGAGGACAAAGGGTAAGTTCATGTTACCACCAACGAATTATATTCCTCCAATGATTTTCTCCCTTAAAGATTTTACATGTATACCTGTAAATATATAAATATAAATATAAATATATGTGTGTGTGTGTGCGTGTGTGTGTGTGTTGCAGGCACGAGATTTTTATAAATACAGAGACGTCAACAGTAACAGTGAGCCTCATGGCGGAAAGCTTCAAGTCTGGAAACGCAGTGCGCAGCGAAACCATGGCAGTCATGCTACAGAAGTTGAAAAAGCAATTCAGGGGCACAAAGAGAAAGATTATATCAACATACAACACCGTAAGTAAACCTCAAGTTTCAACAAATGAATATCACTATATCGATCAATCAACCTTTCTGTACAATTGAATTTACAAATCTCTTTTACGCACATGTGACAAAAAAAGCAGGCATCAATACGCATGGCCAACCACGAAGATCCATTGGAATTGAAAAATAAAGACGAAGCACACGTCAGAGACAAGACAATGCCTAAAAGGCTTAAAAGATTCCTCGATCTGGAAGAAGGAGAGCAACTACAAGATTTCGACATAGTAAGCACATGTCATGTTACAGATAAGAAATACAATCTCGGCACTACAATTCCGTCTAACGATCAACAAATCATGACTAAATTCAAGAAGGATCCCTTATTTACTTATTTTCCTTTTTGCAGTTCTTTCTACCAGTTTGCATAGGCAGGCCTCTTCGAGAAGGAATTGTCGGCCACTACTTCGTTGTTACAATAAACATGAAAAAAGAGCGCTTCGAACTCCTTGACTCTTTAGCAGTTGAACATGAAGGAGCAATGGATTACTTCAACACAGTAACAAATAGAGTAAAGAGCATACGGAACCAAGTAAGCAAATTGCTCCAGCTGTCTCCAAGTAGTATTGACCATTTCGAAAAGGTCAAAATGTAGGTGCCACTTTCGGGACGAACGTAAGCACTACAAACCTTTCTCCTTTTCCTTACTCACTGTAACAATTAAACTATTAATTCAATCCATAAAAAACATAGGACGTTAGGACAACTTCACCTAAACTGCCCAACCATCTTTGGACAACGACAATAACCAATCATCCTTCTACCTGTAGACTCGACTGTGCGTTCTATATGTTCATGAATGCAAAGCACTACACTGACGGTGGAGAAACAGTGTACCTAACAGAAGAACAAGTCCCTGGGTTGAGGAAGAAAATTATCTATCAAATAATCAGCCAATACAGAGATACGGCCGCACTGACATTAATCAACTACACCAAAGGTTTCTCTTTCTCAAGACAACAAAGTAAAATTCTACTTATATAATTTTCAGAGACACACCAATAATTTTTTATTTTTTATTTTAACAGATATGCGGAACTCTGAGGTTGATATGGAAGACAGTGAAATGCGACGAATACATTGTGACATAGTTCAAGAAGAGATTCCTCCAACTCCCGAGCACATTGGGATGAGCACTCAAGAGATAAAAGTTATTGACATTAATGACACAAGCAGCGATGAGGAGAAAGAAGATTATCATGTTAGCAGCAAGGATACCACCAAAGCATCTGAAGAAGCACTCATGGAAGAACAAGCCCAGACAGATGCTGGTTTATAGAGGGAACAACATGCGCAGCCAGACACTGATTTACAAAAGGAAGACGAACGGAAAGATCCACCGATAGAACCAGGCAGAACACCCCCAGATAAAAAGACAGAACACATTATAGGCTCTCCTTTAGAAGGTGATAACAGGACAAAGAGCGTACCAACTCGCCAACAAGAGCTTTCCAAACAGAACAAGAACCCTATTGACGAAGATCGCAAACCAGGAACATCACCTGAGGTGAAACATGCAGAAGAAGAAAAGAAGCAGAAAGAGAAGGATTTAACAGAAAAGATACTTGAACAGAGGAAACGCGGTGCTGCAATCTCAGTACAACCGAGCATCAAAAACAACAGCACACAAAAGGAATCACCAACACCTAGGCAGCCTAACGAGCAGGCGCAGTTAGGTCACGACAAGAAAAAGGCAAGGCATCTTCCAAGAGTACAGACAAGATCACCAAAACCCTCAATGATTCAATCATCAGAGATCAGCTCAGCAAACATAATCTCAATTAAGAGGCCATTCAAACGACCAAGCAAGGAACCTGGGAAAGTCAAGGTTGCATCACTTGTTCCAGGAGATTTCATTTACAGAGAAAAGGCCATGCAACTCTATAGATATCAGATGAGCCGACAAGGACAGAGAGAATGCGCAGAGTAAACAGATTCTCCTAGTTCCATGGAAACAACTACACAGAGCTACAGATTCTCTAACATCCAACTAACAATTCACTCACCTACTTCCAAACCCTCCTTGCAGACAAGTTCTATATAAATATAAAAGCTCAAACCGAGAAGACTGCATTTCAGCAAAATCCTTCATGGAACAAGCAGGAAAAGGAGAAACACAGATGGAGGGCTCCATGCTAAACACATTACTGGAGGAATGGGCAGAACAAGAACAGTTCAACCCAGACGACACAACTGTACTCCCTGCAGGTTTCGCAAATGTATGCATACCTCACCCACAAAAAAACCACCGCCATTACTATGATAGAATATTTAACTAAAACCACACACTCTCTTTCTTGAAGCTGGTGCTCGGTCTCAATTATGATAACGGAGAGCTATCAGAATTCAACGAGGAAGAAGCACTAAAAGGATTTGAACTCCTTGTGGGAGGTAAAGACATCCTCCATTCGAAGATGGTCAGCTCAGTATTATTACTTAGCACATGACCTATTCTCTTTGGGCTTTCAATGATAAAATGAAATTCAATTTTTACATCAACAATGATCTCCGCTCTCAACGTAGATCATGATACCTCACCACACAGACAAACACTACATGCTCTATGTTGTGAACAAGTTCAAAGATAGCATCAACATCCTTGACTCACTGAACTACGTAAACTACGCCGATTTGTCTTGGAGTCAACACCACGAGCATCGAGAAGAACTGGTACGTACTTTGTGTACATTTATTTCCTCTTTTCCTCATGATAGTATGATACTCTTACTTTCCTCAATGCCGCACCCAAACAACAAAACCATAATGCAATAACAGATGAGAAGGATGTCCGTGCTGATGAACAAGCACCACAGACTAAAACACAAGAACAGACCAAACTGGGAAAGGATAGCAGAAAGGCCTCACAAGGTCTGCACACCAAAGCAAGAAGGAACACAATGCGGTCACTTCACGGCCCAATTTGCGAAATACTATAATGGGAAAGAACTGGTCAAGGACAGAGAGGGTTTTCATGTAAGTTACCACTACATACACGTCAAATAACTTGATTTCTTTATTACTATAATTAGTTTATTAACAATTGTGAACAACACATAACTATAAACTATACATTTTCACATGCCTGCAGCCCAGCAAGGTCGATGCCGAATGGAAACCGGAGTACGTATACACACTCATATTCGGTAAAACCAACCAAATAAAGGACCATCAACTTCCTGGAAAACTCAAAGATTACAAACCAGAGACTGCAAACCTTTTTTCACCCATGAAAGGTAATATAACTATTTTCATGTTTACCATCAGTCAACATTACTAGAGCTTCAAATATTTCTTTTAGAAACAACAACCATAATTTTTTTTGCTTTGACAGAGCGAGACATAAAAAACCAGCATCAGTCAGAGAGCAGCAAGAAATACCCGCAACACTGGCATTCGTTTCTACACGTGGATAAGGCAAACGAGCTCTATAACATAGTCATGAGTGACACATGGTAGGATGAATTCAAAAGGTAACTGCAAAGAACCTTAAATTCTTGTTTATCAAAAGGAAGTACTTGGTTAATGACTTTCTCAACAAAAATTTCTTCTACTGCCCTGAATGTAAGCAGAAAAGTAGTATTCTCGAGAGATCAACCAAAGACAACTTTTACTGGATCAAAGCTAAAGGAAATATTTGGGCCTGCAAACAAGAAAAATCTTCAAGGAATGGAAAAGAAGGTGCTCGATGAGTTAGCAGAAGCATGGGAAAGCAGCAACCAAACTATACACAAAAGACAAAGACTATTATTAGGCCCAAGCTTTGCGGAGGTAAATTTCAAAAAAAATGACAGTGATCATATAAACTCATCTTTTTCGAACTATTGTTTAATCTCTTGGTACTAATCTATTTTTTCTAACTCGTTTTTAATCGTTTTTTATTTGTTGCCTGCAGCATATTCTGGGTTTAAAGGATAAAAGGAAATCTATGAAGGACTTCAGAGTTGATTTCACACGAGAAAAGGATGCCTTGGTTCCTTTGTTCCTTAAGAAATGTCAATCAGAGAAGCTCAAAACAGCAAAAATGGTAATATCGTTTTCCATACAACAAAATAAAAATAAGCATTTCAAAACAGAATACTATATTCTAAACTCTCCTCTAACAATAAAACTTTTGTACCACAGGTATTCATGCCATTTGAAAAGGAAGACCGATACACATTATTGGTGCTCGACAGATATAAAAGGAAGCTTCAAATCATCGAACCTGAAGAAACCTCTCTTGAAGAATTGAGAAGACAAGAATACCTAAAAAATCAACGTGATCGACACGTGCATGATGGAAAACTAATGAAGCAGATTGCTATCATGGAAAACAACGAAGCCATCAAAGAAAAGGACCATCACAAATACCACAACCATAAAGACAAAGTGGTAAGAATTGTAAATAACGTCATCTTTTAGTTTTACAAATTACACTACATGTATCTCTAAAAACAAAAACAAAATGCAATTCCCAGGTTTAAAGAAGTATACGAAATATTACTGGGTGAAAAATTCGAAAAGGAAAATACAAGATGGGGTGTTGAAGTTTTACAGGGCGTTCCAAAGGTGAACAAAGGTGAAACCCCGTTTGCTGTTCTAAGGTTCGCGCATCTCTTTGATGGCAACCACTTCGTCAAAGAGATTGATAATTTCGACGTAAGTTTTCACTTAAAACTCGCAATAAATCTTCTAGGTATCATACAACTGCATGACCTAATACTGATGTGTTTCTTCTCCTTTTTTCACTGACCTTTTTATAGGATGGCACGGAACAATGGAAAGCACAACAACTGTGCAAGCTAGTATTTAGCGATCAAAATACAATCGAACCCAGCAAAACGGGCGATGAGATTAGAAAGATCTACGACGATGTCACGCAATAAAAATTTGTTGATAAGCGAACGAGCCTAGCTCCATCAAAACACCATAAGACGGTTTAACCGCACATCATACTGTAATAATGAAGCAACAGACTATTTTTATTGATGTAGTTCCTTGATTCTTCAGTAACCAAGCATTCGAACACAAGTCGGTGCCCATGCCCCAACTATCAATCCAGGCGGTTGATGACCATGCCCCATAAACCACCCAAGTCCGTCCCTAGACATACGTGCGTCACGTCGACACGCCGTGACTCTACATACTACTCACGCATGACCATCGATGACTTTGATGTTTCACAAACATTCCCCCTTTTTGAAACCGTGTGCTGCCGAATGCCACCAACCTACAGAATGAGTCTGGCGTGAGTACAAACATGACTCTCTAAATGAGTATTCAAACAAATGCATGTGGTCCCACCGACTCGCGCCGTTAGAGACCTCACACCTATGCATCCACAATGGTGCCTTCCTACCTCAGTATTAGCAAGCAAGCCTCTCCGACCACACCACCATGCATCCAGAGGGTTAAGAGCCAGTAATGCCTCTCAAAGGCCCACACCACTCCATGCCCGTGATGCCAGACACGCGTGACTCTCTAGAGGCTTCACAACCGTGACTCCCTAAATTCGTATTCGGAAGCATGCCTCTGGTATCACACTTTTGAATTTTCGCAACAACAAAAACCCCACTTCCGTGCCTCTTGGGTCTTCACCTCCGTGCCTTCCGTAACTGCATCTACGTGCCTAACATGTCACGCCACGAGACTCTTACATGGTCACGGTACCACGCCCATGTCTCTTCACAAACGTCAGAACAGTGCATCTCTAACTGAGCATTCCAACACATGCCTCTCAGACCACACTATTGTGCACCCACAACGTTGATACCCATGCATCGAGAAGTCGCAATCCCGTGCCTTGTGTACCTGGATCCAAGTGCCTCTCTCACATGACACTTGCCATGACTCTTACATGCCCCATGACGTCGCACAACCTTGACTCACTTCCAAACCGTGACCCTGTAACTATGTATTAGGAGCTCAACTCTGCTACCCCGTACACGTGCCTCCGGCCCTTGTAGTAACACACGCCGATGACTCTAAAGATTGCAAACATGTGCCTCTCTAACCGCGTATTCCGGCCCATACCAATCCTGCCACTCCTCTAGAAGACGCGCTTGTGTGGACAACTAAAGTGTACTCAGCGCAAAAATACTTCTTTGCATTTTGTTGTTTTTAGAGTAAAAAGCAACATTACTACTTCAAAATCACATGATTGCTGAATAAACATAGTACTTAGCAAGCTAAATAACTTTCTCAATCACATAAACAAACTACAACTTGACATAAGGAAACTTGTTTAACCTGATACAGATGACATTACAAACTCCTTCGTTCTAACAGAAGTAAACTACGAACCTGATACAATAGAAAGGACAAGCATAAACACAAGCAACTCCACGACCAGTTTTCTATGTTTTCGTCGTCACTAGTATACATAGTAAGGATCGCCATAATTCTTCTCTGCCTCTTTTGCACTCTCCAGACCTTCTCTGATGTTTCAATTCTCTTCCACGACTCGTAGGTTGCGTACGCATCTATCGCTGCATACTCAATGAGGTAATTTGGCAGTGGGCTGATCCCCCATAGTTTATGGTCTTCAACTCTATCAATCTTATCCTTCATCTGTTTGTAGAATGGGTGGATCACGCTACCTGCAACATCAGCCAAAGAGTGGTACCTCTTTCTTCCCTTGAAAGGAACTCTCCATTTGCGCTGGATGTCGACGTACTTGTCGGGGTTGATCTCCAAACCAGAACTTCGCAGCATCTCTTTGTCACCTGCAATACTAAAGCCGGCAAAGGTGTAGAACATGTCCTCCTTCAGGAACGGGCGCAGGCTCTTGGGCCTGCAGGGGGGATGGCACATTTAAGGTCGATTCATCAAGTATCGATCAAGTACATGCTTATATAGTACGTATAATTCATGGACGAAAACATTTCAGAAACTGCTACGCAGAGTTCAGAAATAAAATACAAGCACAGCATGTTATTTTTATTTTTGGAATTTACACTTGAACCAATTACCTATCCACTTCTTAGCCACGTTAACACATCAATTCAAGAAACTGAACTACACTAGAACATGAAATGTAGAAAATACACTAGAACAGAAAGTACGCTACAACATCGAGTTCAGAAAATAATCTCGTACATCAAACCCATAAATTAATCTAGTGCATCAAATACGCACTGATCTGGTGAGTCAAGTTCAAAATCTATTGTGCTGCATCTACTTCAGAAACTTCACTGATACATCAACTCAATAAACCAATCTAATCAAATTTCCGGGTGAAAAGATAATTAAACAGAAGCACGGAGAGGTTGAAACTGTAGGATGGTTCACCACTTTGTTGCCGTGGTGATGTGATATACCAAACAGAGTTCCTCCATGCATAACTGTAGAACCACTGCCCTCTGCGGAGGTTGGTCCTCCCTGGTATACTCGACATCAACGCCGATGTAGTGAGGGTACAAGCCGCAGACCCTCTTCGGGATCCTGCTGATCATCTTGTCAGCTTCCTCAGGATTGCTGGTGCATATGACATCCAGCTTTTCCTTGCCTTGGATGTCAACCTCCTTGAGGTGCACTTTGTAGTCGTGCTTCTGACCGGGGACCTAAACGTCGTCGACCTCCATGCTCTGGTCAGACGTCTCACCACGGGGACGCTTGGCAGATGGTTCCTCCGCCTATACGCTCCTCCAGCGATGGCCGCCTTCACACAGAGATTGTGAGGAGATGCTAGTTGAGATGGAATGGCAATAGTGTTTTCAGAATTGAGCGACTATGGAAGCACGGTTACCCTTTTCTACCAAGGTCTGGGTCGTGGAGGAGGCGGTTGGACGCGGCCTCATCGTGGTAGAGAGGGCGGAAGACATGCGCTTGTCGTTGCTGTGCGTCGAGGCAACCGCCGAGTGGCAATGCTCGCGGTTGGCGGGAAAAAGCAACCGTCAAATTGTCCCATTAAGTACGTAACAAATGTTATTGCTCGCACCTTTCCCGGCGCACGCCGCTACTACCACACGACCAATGCTGCACAGACTTCACACATGTGGACCCACAACCCATACTCTCTGAGTACTATTCGCATCGATGCCTCTACTACCAAACTTCCCGACCCATCACTCTCATGTGCCCGTGGCGACACATGCTCGTAACTCTAAAGACTTCACAACCATGACTCTCTGAGTAAGTCTTCAGATGCATGCCCCTGCCACCACATATTTGTGCATCCATAGAGTTGATACCGGTGCCTCTAAAATTCCAACGTCGGTGCCTGTAGAGCCTGATGTTCCGTGCCTCACACGTCTACTAAGATGCTATAGCGAAAAAAAACCAAGCGACACAAATCTTGATACTAAAATCAGACCGTCGAAGATTACATATGGTTCCATCATTTCCATTTATCCCACCTCCACTACTCTCTTCCTTCCTCTCTTCCACAGCAAAATCTCAAAACATTCCACACTCACACAAGATCTCCTCATAGGTTCATTACACCAAATTCCAAGTAGAGTTCCCCTTGCAAAACAACTGCCACCATGCTTCACCAACCACCCTCCCACTTCAAGATACACATTGTCAAACGATGCGCCCAACAACACAAAGTACCCACCCGACGACGATGAAGCAAGGACTTCAACACCGCCGGCGGAGATCACAACAAAAAAAACGAATAGACAGAATCGACCGATGGAAGCGAGAAGCCGAACACAAGCAATCGAATGTAAATAACAATCTATCCCATTACATTCCATTCTCCAGGGACAACAACCCTATCCACCACAAAAAAACAGAGTTTTGCACTATCCAAAATCAACTTGTCTCAAAAATTGAAGTACCGTACACACGACATTTAATAGAAACGCTACTGCTCCCCGATGTGGAATATTCACCACACGAAATGTGCTTGTCAGGACCCCGACTCAATGCCACATCGATCTAGCATGTAACACCTCATATCACTTTGCGGCCTCACGCACGGTATTCCCACGGTGTCGCCTTACCTTAGCCCGGGACCGTTTGCGCCTTTTGGCACACGTATATGACGGTGTCGCTAGCATCCATATGATAAGGAGCCCGGGCTGACATGGCTAGTCGTAAACCCAAAGTGGCACAGACTTACAGGGACAGGCATCCATGACCCAGCATCGAACGTGTCGGTCATCAGCGAGTGAATCCAGGCTGTAGCACTGGGCTAGCAGGACTCCGGTGAACCGGGCTGTAGCAGGCTAACAGGACTCTGGTATTCATCACGTGACATTTCCCCGAAGGGACAGACACAGGAACGAAGAAGGACACATGCCGGCCAGCCTACGTGTTTCGGAGCAGTAGCAAGCTACCATGGCTCGGTGGAAACACTAGGAGACATTTCCCGGTAAGAGAGGCTACTAAAGATAAACAACTAGATAGTCAGATCCCACACATACCAAGCATTTCAATAACATACACACAATATGCTCGATATATGCAAAGACAACATGGCATCACAACATGACTCTATGACTCGAGTAATTTATCAATAGGCTCCGAGGAGCGAGATATTACAAACATGGGTCTCATGACCCAACACTCAGAGCATACAAGTCAAAGCACAAGCGGAAGCTATCATGTCTGGGTACAGACATCTATAAATGAAAAAGGGCTGAGAAGCCTGACTATCTACCAGATCACCAGATCCAGCCGAGGGCACAAGATCGTAGCTGAGGTAACAAGCTAAACGTCGAATACCACGCGGAATTACTAGTGAGACTGAAGTCTCTCTGCAAAAACATAAAATAGGCAAACGTGAGTACAAATGTACCCAGCAAGACTTACATCAGAACTAACTACATATGCATCATTATCAACAAAGGGATGGTGGGGTTTAACTGCAGCAAGCCAGCTTTGACTCGGTGGCTATCCTGAACTACGACTGCAATGTAACTCTTTTGAGGTGGCGCACACGAGTCCACATATTCACCAACCAATACACCACTATGGATCCGCTCCCGTCTCCCTACGAGAACGCCATCCATAGCACTCACGCTTATCTTGCGTATTTTAGAGTATCCACTTTCACTTGTCTATGAACTGATATAAGCAACCCAGAAGTCCTTTTCCGCGGACACGGCTATTCGAATAGATGATGTTAACCCTGCAGGGGTGTACTTCTTCACACACGCTCTCACCACTTACCGCCGTTTACACGACATGTACTCGGCAACCTTCAAGCGGAAGCCCAACGTGGGTGTCGTCCACGACCTACCTAATCACCTAAGTCTCTAGTCCAGGTTTATCGCCTATTCGGGTTCCATCCATGAGGAGATCCGGCCGGAGTTTCGCTCACAGCCCCAAACGATGTGAACAGGGTTCCCGAGACACCAAACGGGCGCCCGGTACACCGTGCCACGTGCCTACCGCATCACAGCCCACCCCTACGGTCAGCGCTGCCCACGGCCTCCAGCATACTACAAACACCAAAAACTACTTGCAACTCCTGGACAGAGGACAAGGGTGATCAAGAAGCCGAGAGGGTCCATTGGTTTCGGGCCCAATGCGTGGTAGTAGCTGAATCATGGATCACAAACACAGAACTCAGTTCCTGAGGACGGCTGCAATGAGACAACCCACCATGTACTCCTACATGGCCTCTCACCGCTACCTTTACCAAAACGTGTTCACACATTTAGCTCACACACAGTAGGACATGTTCACACGCCTCTGATCCATCCCCGATGAATCAGACCTGACTCAACTCTAAGCAGTAGCAGGCATGACAAACAAGCAAGAATGAGTAGGCACAACAGGGCTCAAACAACTCCTACCCATGCTAGTGGGTTTCATCTATTTACTGTGGAATGACAGGTCATGCAAAGGATAAAGGGGTTCAGCTACCGCAGCAAGTAACAGATGAATCGTTGTTGTCCTAATGCAGTAAAAGAGAGCAGGAGCGAGAGAGTGGGATTGTATCGGAATGAACAAGGGGGTTTTGCTTGCCTGGCACTTCTGAAGATAACATTGAGTCTTCATCAGTGTCAACGATCACATCATCGGTATCACGTCTATCGAGAGGGGACAAATACCGGCAACACAGAAAGGAACACAATCAATGCAATGCACAATATGATGCATGATCATGACATGGCAAAATGAATGTGTTTTGGGCTAATGCAACTAGCAACAGATTAAATGAAGTTGGTTTGAATATAACATTCAAATTCAAACTCCATATGTGATTAAATAAATGCCCTTTAATTGATTTGTGCTAAACAGCAGCTATAAGTTGTTCTAACATGCATGAAAATGGTACAGATGGATTCCTTGAATTTTTCTGATAATTTTTCATATATAATTTATTTAATTTGGAGTTACGGTTAATTTTCTATGATTTATTGAAGTTTTAGGCATTTTCTGAAATTTCTGAATTATTTTAGAAAATGATTATCTGCGTCATCATTGCGTCATGCTGACCTCAGCAGGTCAACAGACCGGGTCCAGGTCAAACCTGACACTGGGACCCACATGTCATTGGCTCTGTACTAACAGAGAGTTAGTTTTGTTAAACTAAAATAGCCAGGGGTTAGTTTAGTGTGTGGGGCCCGGTGTCAGTGGGTGTGGGTTTGATTAGTGGCGCCATTAGCCGCTAATGACGCCCACGTCGGATGCGTCTACGGTTAGCCGACGGCGACGACCCAGAGCGGCGGTGGCTCACCGGAGTGGCGCTAGGGGCAGCGGCTGTGTGCGCTGAGAGCACCAGGAGGTAGCTCGTGCTCCTGCGCATCCAGCGGAGGCAGCGGAAGGTCGCGGGGCGGCCGGGGCTGACGGCGGCGAGCTCGGCAGCGGCGGCCGGAGCTCGGGTTAGTTTGGGCTCGGCGTTAGGGTGCTCGGGAGGAGGAGCTGGTGGGATCTGCGTGCTCCTGGGAGGGCACCGAACGCGTTGACACACTCAGGCACGGGCTGTGGTGGCTAAAACGACGGAGGCATCATGGCCGGCGGCGATGAGCTCTCGGCTCCGGCGGAATCGAGCTAGCGGAGAGAAACAGAGGGGGGGCGAGCATAAGGGAAGGTGCAGGAGCTCACATGGTGTCGGAAGAGAAGCTCGGCGGGCTCGGGGAGGCTTCTGCGCCGGCGAATTGACGGCGGCGATCTCCGGGCACCAGAGATAAAGACGACGACGCTCCGGTCGATTTCGGCCTCCTCTGATCGCGTGCGTCGGTGGGTAGCTCCACGGGGTCAGGGCGGAGCTCAGGGATGCGGAGAGGGAGCGAGGGGGTGGATGTGGCCGTGGTGTAGCTCATCGGCGTCGGCGGCGCGGTTTGGGTGAGCGAGAGGGAGAGGCGAACAGGGGGGGAAGAGGGGCACGGGGAGAGGGGAGCGGTGCAAGGGGTGCGTGGCGTCGTCCGGGCGCGTCGAGGGTAGCCAGGCAGGCAGGGAGGGAGGAGGTGGCCAGACGCGCGGCGACCACGCGCCCAATCCTTCTGGCGCGAGCTGGAAGAAGACAAGGGGAGGAGGTGGGCCGGACCAACAGTGTTGGGCTGGTTGGGCTACACAAAAGCTGGGCCGGAGGTGAGGTTAGGTAAGTTTCTGTCTCTGTTTTATTTCTTCTGTTTTGTTTTCTTTTTTTTTCTTTGCCACTGTTTTCAAATTTAAACAAATTCAAAACAGTGCCAAATATCCTCTGAATAATTTATGTTGCTAGATGGACTTTTCCAACAGCACATAAAACATTTCAAAGTTATCTGAAAATATATCCCATATATTATGAATATAATTCCAGATTCAAATACAATAATGATTTAATTTCAGTGCCCAAAATATTCCACATAAATGTTCACCATTTTTGGTTTGGTCTTCAAAGCCTTGCCAAAATTATCAAACATTTATGAAGGCATGTTGGAAACAATGAATGCAATTTTAAGGGTTCTTGCCCCTCTTTTAAATTGATTTCTGAGGCTTTCACTTTCCTCATTTCAAGTTTAAGAGGAAATAAACATGATGCAACACATGACTAGCTAGCTCAGAGCATACCAGAACTAGGGATATGACAACTCACCCCCACTAAACAAGAATCTCGTCTCGAGATTCAAGCGTAGGGTAAGATGAAGGGGAAACGCAAACTAGTATAATCTTCACGATCCAGGTTGCACTCCAAATGAATGTTGTTTCGATCACCATCTTTGTCTTGTCGTCTTGTTCTGAGAACTCCAATTGACATGACAATGAGAGGAAAGGGAAACTCTAGCAGGATCGATCTTCTAGAAGACCGAACAACTCACGGAATGAGACATAGAGCCATCTCTCGGGTTGAGACACGAGATACACATCAAGAGGGGTGGAAAGAAACGGATGACGAAGGTTCACTGGGTAGACAACAATTTCATACCTAAGAAGGTGGTAAACGATTGTCAACGTAGCGAGGAGTTGAGTTGCCATGATACCACGACGAAACATCCTGGAGGAGGGTGATTCGTAGATATATCCCTTTAAGTGGCAAAAAGAATTACTTTTGATTCAGAGATCATTGAAACTCTTTAAACCAGCCTAAGACAATTCTCGAGCGATCGTTTGGAGGGGGTCGGTAGAATGGCAAACTCAAACTTGGATGATGTGGATTACCTTGTTGAAGACAACGTAATGGATGAATTTGCTTATCACCGGAAATGGAAGAGACCCATGGTAGAATGGCACATTGGCGGTGCAAGCTGGGAACAAAATGCAAATGATGGGAATGATTCTGGTAACTGGGGAAGAACCCAACAATAGAGAGTGAATTCGCTGTTTGAAAAGATCATAGCATTGCCGAGGGAGCTGAGAGGAATCCTAGTCAGAGTCGATGATAACACGTAGCGCTTGTGCGTGCTCTCAAGAACTTGAGCATTTCCACAATCATCAAGGTTTTATCAACATCCGTGTCAAGGGTGCTGACAACACAACATACTACCATGATGAATAGCGATGGACGATGCAGATGCAAAGGAGGATAACACTTTCTCAGATTTCACCTTAGCGAGCCAAGGAACAAAATCTGGATGATCGACCGAGAGACATTTAGCACGCCGCTTCTAATGTTCTCCTTGATGTGCTAGTGTACCCATTCATAGATATGGTTTGATATCTAGAATATCAAGTAAAAAGGTCGGACTTCGGAATACAGAAATCCATAGGGGCAACTAGGGAGTAAATCCTACGAAATCCCTATGGGGAGGTGGCCAACTTCATCAATCAAGATATTATAATAACAGGTCTTCCGGCTGGGTGTGTTGGCCACGACATCCACTTTACCGGTTATCGCGCGACCAATATTATAATTCTTGGGAAATATTCCAACCATCATATCTGCCTGAGATTCAGATTTGGTTGGTGTCAGGATATTCCAGACTCATCGAGTCTAGGAAGAAAACGGAAGTTTGCAACACAAATCGACGAGATGACGTTGCGGGATTCTCGGGAGATGAACTACGATAGCAAGCTCCAAAACATGAGCTGGTTCTGCTGCAAACATGTGAACACGTTGTCCCAGACAAGCATGCCCACATGGTAGTCTTACAATAAAACACTACCGAGTTCAGGAGGGGGAACCATCAACGAGGGTATCGAAGTCCTTACATAAGTCCGGATTAGCTCTTATGAAGGAACTCCTTCTCCTTGAACAAATCAACCAGTGGCTTGGTGTGCTAGGGATACATATAGATTGAAGGTTGCAAGTCTTCAAACCACAGCATTCTTCGCACGTGTGCATGACTGATTTGGAATGATTCCAAAGAAAGCAACATTGACTTTCTCGAATCCACGGCGGCAACTTGCATCAGATGCACATGAATTAAAGGAAGTCACTACCTTCATCCAAACATATGCTTCATGAGCTAGCATGAACAAATGCTTTCAAAAATTTCCAACACTAGCTTAATGCTCAACAAAATCATGGAGGAGATAAGGATGTTGTCAATGGGCTCAACAACAATTCATTCGGGTTTCCTTTTAAAAGGAATTCCATAGTTAAGTGAACACGGTGATAGCATTGGTCAGACCAAAGATGTAATGGTGTATGCTCGAGGGATCAACCACGAATAAGACAACATTACGAGCATCCTTGGTACTGATTTGATTTGACGATGGCCAACACTCAAATCAAAGGATTGATAAGACAATAGGTCCAACAACTGATCACAGGAACCAATCGATGAAGATATCATCTTTCTTCAACACACACTACACGAGGATATCCCTTTGGGACGAACTAAGTCAGGCAAGCTTTTATCTTCCAACTCTCCAAGTTGTTGTTTAGTTTGACCAACTAGCTCAGGGGTATCCCACACAGATTCTTGGAGAAGAGGTGGTTTTCAGGAGACCATCTTGATCACGGACTCAACATAGCGGTCAGGTGACAACCTGGTAATACTTCCGAGAAGATATACGGAAAATCACGAACCACCGATATGTTACTAAGCTCAAGAACAATATTGCTTTTCAGGGCAGGACAATATGATCAAATGAGCGAGGACTTAACAAAATCCTATCTCATCAATCGAGGAGTGCACCAGGAGAATGGACTAGATAGCACAATCAACCTTAGGGTGATGATTCAATAGTCAACTCGCTAAGGATGACGTTATTGTCCATTTAACTACCAAGCAACGGAGTTGCTAGGAGTATTGATTTCACACACCACGATTCGCTTGCCGGCATTCCGGTTATAATAACACGGAAACCGAGAAATTATCAATGATGATAAGAAGTATTACTGCGTCAAGAATTTATAGGATGGTGTGCAATTCCTATAACAATCCCGATATAAAGATGGTAATACTCCAAGGTAGAACAGAACAAAAGCTGGATTAGCAATTTGATCTGCGGAGCATAACTTCTTTGACCCAATCCTGGATATGGAAGAGGTACTGGAGTTTGTTTCTCCTAGTCATTCCGGAATAGAATGGCTTGACAGACCACAAGAGTCATAGGCATCGATGAACGAACGCACGCATACTCTTGACTATCAATTGATAGACGAGGGTCAGAATGCAACTAAAGAGAACAACTCAAAGGAACATATAACTTTCTGAGTTGTGGATGCATAGATTAGTATGTCGAACCAAGTTCAACATATTTCTTTCGGATAACCCATGCAGAAAGGTAGAACTGGCAGAGTCACGATTTATGAATGGAGAACTCCTCAAGAGTACTCTAATTGTGATTTTTTTTGATCCAATAAACATCTGCCATAAGTAGTTCATGGTATTTGGAAGAAGAAGATACCACAGACTTCAAGGACTATCGCAAAGGTTACTAATATCCTAAAGGCACTAGCAATTACTATCAACATGAAGTAGGTAGAGTGAATCTCGGGTTCAGAACCCAGGAGTAGAATACCTACTACTAAGTAGCATCACGGGATGCTTCCGAGAATAAAGGCCAGAATCTTCACACTAGGACACAAATCATGGCTAGACCACTAGATGATCCCCTGAGACACCTAGGGTCATAATAATTATTCCAACACAAAGGTCGAGGCAGTAGAATACCTCAACTCAACATTTAGTGTGATTGAGCTGGCATAAAGGAGCATCGAAACCAGAGGGAAAGGATTTTGCAAATGCATCAGACTATTTAGAAACCTGGAATGACTCGGACAGCATAACGGGTGTAAATGCTCAGAAAAGATTTGAGACATTCACAAAAATGGTGGCATAACCACTCAGAAGCACAATATCAAGGTTTCGAGATCAACAATTAACATACAGAAGTAGTAGGAACTGAACTGAGACTTAAATCCAACAATCCTATAAGTCTACGGACTAGTAATACGTGATCCTGATAGAAAGAAGAGATAGCCTAGTTCTTAATCCCCGTAGAAGAGAAGATGATGACTCGGATCAGAAGGCCATGAGGTATAAGGAGTAAAAAGAGCCTTACATTCCATCCCACAATCAATTCCCTTATATAACTAAAGAATTTCTAGACTCAACTTCGACCAGTTTGGCTTGGTAATCCTACAGGCAGTCAAGCTCTGATACCAACGCTGTCAGGACCCCGACTCAATGCCACATCGATCTAGCATGTAACACCTCATATCACTTTGCGGCCTCACGCACGATATTCCCACGGTCTCGCCTTACCTTAGCCCGGGACCGTTTGCGCCTTTTGGCACACGTATATGACGGTGTCGCTAGCATCCATATGATAAGGAGCCCGGGCTGACATGGCTAGTCGTAAACCCAAAGTGGCACAGACTTACAGGGACAGGCATCCATGACCCAGCATCGAACGTGTCGGTCATCAGCGAGTGAATCCAGGCTGTAGCACTGGGCTAGCAGGACTCCGGTGAACCGGGCTGTAGCAGGCTAACAGGACTCTGGTATTCATCACGTGACATTTCCCCGAAGGGACAGACACAGGAACGAAGAAGGACACATGCCGGCCAGCCTACGTGTTTCGGAGCAGTAGCAAGCTACCATGGCTCGGTGGAAACACTAGGAGACATTTCCCGGTAAGAGAGGCTACTAAAGATAAACAACTAGATAGTCAGATCCCACACATACCAAGCATTTCAATAACATACACACAATATGCTCGATATATGCAAA
>NC_041388.1:694539306-694561144 GCF_002162155.2 Triticum dicoccoides
ACAACATGGCATCACAACATGACTCTATGACTCGAGTAATTTATCAATAGGCTCCGAGGAGCGAGATATTACAAACATGGGTCTCATGACCCAACACTCAGAGCATACAAGTCAAAGCACAAGCGGAAGCTATCATGTCTGGGTACAGACATCTATAAATGAAAAAGGGCTGAGAAGCCTGACTATCTACCAGATCACCAGATCCAGCCGAGGGCACAAGATCGTAGCTGAGGTAACAAGCTAAACGTCGAATACCACGCGGAATTACTAGTGAGACTGAAGTCTCTCTGCAAAAACATAAAATAGGCAAACGTGAGTACAAATGTACCCAGCAAGACTTACATCAGAACTAACTACATATGCATCATTATCAACAAAGGGATGGTGGGGTTTAACTGCAGCAAGCCAGCTTTGACTCGGTGGCTATCCTGAACTACGACTGCAATGTAACTCTTTTGAGGTGGCGCACACGAGTCCACATATTCACCAACCAATACACCACTATGGATCCGCTCCCGTCTCCCTACGAGAACGCCATCCATAGCACTCACGCTTATCTTGCGTATTTTAGAGTATCCACTTTCACTTGTCTATGAACTGATATAAGCAACCCAGAAGTCCTTTTCCGCGGACACGGCTATTCGAATAGATGATGTTAACCCTGCAGGGGTGTACTTCTTCACACACGCTCTCACCACTTACCGCCGTTTACACGACATGTACTCGGCAACCTTCAAGCGGAAGCCCAACGTGGGTGTCGGCCACGGCCTGCCTAAACACTTGAGTCTCTAGTCCAGGTTTATCGCCTATTCGGGTTCCATCCATGAGGAGATCCGGCCGGAGTTTCGCTCACAGCCCCAAACGATGTGAACAGGGTTCCCGAGACACCAAACGGGCGCCCGGTACACCGTGCCACGTGCCTACCGCATCACAGCCCACCCCTACGGTCAGCGCTGCCCACGGCCTCCAGCATACTACAAACACCAGAAACTACTTGCAACTCCTGGACAGAGGACAAGGGTGATCAAGAAGCCGAGAGGGTCCATTGGTTTCGGGCCCAATGCGTGGTAGTAGCTGAATCATGGATCACAAACACAGAACTCAGTTCCTGAGGACGGCTGCAATGAGACAACCCACCATGTACTCCTACATGGCCTCTCACCGCTACCTTTACCAAAACGTGTTCACACATTTAGCTCACACACAGTAGGACATGTTCACACGCCTCTGATCCATCCCCGATGAATCAGACCTGACTCAACTCTAAGCAGTAGCAGGCATGACAAACAAGCAAGAATGAGTAGGCACAACAAGGCTCAAACAACTCCTACCCATGCTAGTGGGTTTCATCTATTTACTGTGGAATGACAGGTCATGCAAAGGATAAAGGGGTTCAGCTACCGCAGCAAGTAACAGATGAATCGTTGTTGTCCTAATGCAGTAAAAGAGAGCAGGAGCGAGAGAGTGGGATTGTATCGGAATGAACAAGGGGGTTTTGCTTGCCTGGCACTTCTGAAGATAACATTGAGTCTTCATCAGTGTCAACGATCACATCATCGGTATCACGTCTATCGAGAGGGGACAAATACCGGCAACACAGAAAGGAACACAATCAATGCAATGCACAATATGATGCATGATCATGACATGGCAAAATGAATGTGTTTTGGGCTAATGCAACTAGCAACAGATTAAATGAAGTTGGTTTGAATATAACATTCAAATTCAAACTCCATATGTGATTAAATAAATGCCCTTTAATTGATTTGTGCTAAACAGCAGCTATAAGTTGTTCTAACATGCATGAAAATGGTACAGATGGATTCCTTGAATTTTTCTGATAATTTTTCATATATAATTTATTTAATTTGGAGTTACGGTTAATTTTCTATGATTTATTGAAGTTTTAGGCATTTTCTGAAATTTCTGAATTATTTTAGAAAATGATTATCTGCGTCATCATTGCGTCATGCTGACCTCAGCAGGTCAACAGACCGGGTCCACGTCAAACCTGACACTGGGACCCACATGTCATTGGCTCTGTACTAACAGAGAGTTAGTTTTGTTAAACTAAAATAGCCAGGGGTTAGTTTAGTGTGTGGGGCCCGGTGTCAGTGGGTGTGGGTTTGATTAGTGGCGCCATTAGCCGCTAATGACGCCCACGTCGGATGCGTCTACGGTTAGCCGACGGCGACGACCCAGAGCGGCGGTGGCTCACCGGAGTGGCGCTAGGGGCAGCGGCTGTGTGCGCTGAGAGCACCAGGAGGTAGCTCGTGCTCCTGCGCATCCAGCGGAGGCAGCGGAAGGTCGCGGGGCGGCCGGGGCTGACGGCGGCGAGCTCGGCAGCGGCGGCCGGAGCTCGGGTTAGTTTGGGCTCGGCGTTAGGGTGCTCGGGAGGAGGAGCTGGTGGGATCTGCGTGCTCCTGGGAGGGCACCGAACGCGTTGACACACTCAGGCACGGGCTGTGGTGGCTAAAACGACGGAGGCATCATGGCCGGCGGCGATGAGCTCTCGGCTCCGGCGGAATCGAGCTAGCGGAGAGAAACAGAGGGGGGGCGAGCATAAGGGAAGGTGCAGGAGCTCACATGGTGTCGGAAGAGAAGCTCGGCGGGCTCGGGGAGGCTTCTGCGCCGGCGAATTGACGGCGGCGATCTCCGGGCACCAGAGATAAAGACGACGACGCTCCGGTCGATTTCGGCCTCCTCTGATCGCGTGCGTCGGTGGGTAGCTCCACGGGGTCAGGGCGGAGCTCAGGGATGCGGAGAGGGAGCGAGGGGGTGGATGTGGCCGTGGTGTAGCTCATCGGCGTCGGCGGCGCGGTTTGGGTGAGCGAGAGGGAGAGGCGAACAGGGGGGGAAGAGGGGCACGGGGAGAGGGGAGCGGTGCAGGGGGTGCGTGGCGTCGTCCAGGCGCGTCGAGGGTAGCCAGGCAGGCAGGGAGGGAGGAGGTGGCCAGACGTGCGGCGACCACGCGCCCAATCCTTCTGGCGCGAGCTGGAAGAAGACAAGGGGAGGAGGTGGGCCGGACCAACAGTGTTGGGCTGGTTGGGCTACACAAAAGCTGGGCCGGAGGTGAGGTTAGGTAAGTTTCTGTCTCTGTTTTATTTCTTCTGTTTTGTTTTCTTTTTTTTTTCTTTGCCACTGTTTTCAAATTTAAACAAATTCAAAACAGTGCCAAATATCCTCTGAATAATTTATGTTGCTAGATGGACTTTTCCAACAGCACATAAAACATTTCAAAGTTATCTGAAAATATATCCCATATATTATGAATATAATTCCAGATTCAAATACAATAATGATTTAATTTCAGTGCCCAAAATATTCCACATAAATGTTCACCATTTTTGGTTTGGTCTTCAAAGCCTTGCCAAAATTATCAAACATTTATGAAGGCGTTGGAAACAATGAATGCAATTTAAAGGGTTCTTGCCCCTCTTTTAAATTGATTTCTGAGGCTTTCACTTTCCTCATTTCAAGTTTAAGAGGAAATAAACATGATGCAACATATGACTAGCTAGCTCAGAGCATACCAGAACTAGGGATATGACAGTGCTTAAAAGTACTACACCTGCCACTTCACTAACTATACACTACTAGGGAAAACCTTATACATAGAAATTTAGCAATAGTGCGGGTTAAAAAAGGGCGCTAGTGCTAGATAGCAGTAGCGGTTCAGAATAAACCGCGCTGCAGATACGATCCTAGCAGTAGCGCATGTGCCTGTAAAAGCGCTACTACTAATATTCCCATTGTTGGAACGATGGGCTACGCATAGCAGTAGCGGCCTTGCAGGAAGCGCGCTACCGCTATGGCATGAGTAGCAACGCGCTTCCTGTAACAGCGCTACTGCTAATGGAAATAAAATAAAATTAAAAACAAATAGAAAAGTAAATGAAAATGAAAGAAACAGAAAAAGGAGAAAGAAAAAAAATGTAAAGCAAAATAAATAAAAAGCGAAAAAATAGAGAAAGGCTTAGCTGTAGCGTGTGTTAGTAAGAGGCGTTGTAGCTAACGCAGCTGCAGCGCGTTTCCAGGACCCCCGCTATAGAAACAAAAAAGGAAATAAAAAAGAGGAGAGAGAAAATTACATATGTATAGCAGTAGCGCATTTTGGAAAAAGCGTTATAGCTACCTTAGCTATAGCGTGTTCTGCGAAACGTGCTACCGCTAGTTTTGACTTAAACAAAAAACCGTTCCCCTCCCCCGGCCACCACTTGCCCCCCAAATCTCTTGACCCACCCCGCCGCCGTCTCCCCGATTCGCCGTCGCCCCACTTCGCCGCCGTCTCCTGTCGGCGTCGACGCCCCCGGAGCCACCAGAGCCGTGCGCCATCGACGCCACCGGAGCCGCCCCCAACGCCACGGAGCCGCGCGGCCTCATCAACGCCACCGGAGCCTCCGTCGACGCCACCGGATCCTCCCTCACCAGAATTGCCTCCCTCGCCACAATTGCCTCCCTCGCCGTCACCGGAGACGCCCCTACCTCCCTCGCCACCACCGGAGCCATCCTCTGTAAGCCCCCACCCCTCCTCTCTCTCTCTCTCATGCATAGGTTAGCTAGTTTAATTATGTTAATTATCTAGGTTAGGGCAAAAATTTAGTTAGGGCTTTGACAGAGAAGTAGTTAGGTTAACTAGTTTAATTAGGTTAATTACCTAGGTTAGTGCAAAAATTTAGTTAGGGCTTTGACAGAGAACTAGTCAGGTTAACTAGTTTAATTAGGTTAATTATCTAGGTTATTTAGGCAAGTTTTATTTTAAAGATGATCCCTTCCTAGACTTTTATTGTTGATTATATCTTTTCACTGAAGTGGTCATGTTGTTTGTGCCCAAGTGGCTTTGTTGTTTGAATGAAGTTGAGTGGCCTATATATGTTTTGCCGGAATGTTGATTCATTTCTGTTCTGGCAAGTTTCAGGTTCTCGATTTGTCCACTTTTTAGCAAAGGTCATGCCGAAATTTTCCGTGAATTTCGGCATGACTTGTGCTACAAACTAGGATATATCGAGTTCCCGGGATTTGCCGCACCAGGAAGGAGTCAATGTTCCTACAAAACATAGGCCTTTTGTATGTCATTATTCATTTTATTAGGTCTAGAATTAATTTACTAGATTTAATCATAGGAAACATGGCTAGCAACGATGAAGGACAGGGTTCTGGTGATTGCAACAATGTCTACTGGGCGGCAGATCAATTTTTTAGCATTGCCGACGATCAACCGGTGGCATCGGGGACTGAGACCGACACGCAGACCGGTGCTGAGACTGAGACCGGCGCTGAGACTCAGACCGGCATCGAGACCAGTGCTGAGACTGAGACCGGTGCTGAGACTGAGACCGGCGCTACCTCGAAGAGAGGAGCCGGTGTAGAACAGAAAGCAAAGAGGCAACGGCTTCCTAACAAACTCAAGACTACTAGACTGGTGGTCACGGAGGTGGACGACGGCAATTTTGAGCCAAAGGCGCCCGAGGAAGCACGTCGATGCTACGGCAATCAAATAGGCTGCATCATACGGACAACCTGTATCGCTATTTTCAAGATGATGACGAGAGACCACTTTGTGTTGGATGATGATTATGATGAGACTATTTGTATGTATATGCTATGATTACATATGTGGTCTCGCAGACATTTGTATGTGTATCATGATGACATTTGTATGTGCTAAAGATTCTGATATAAAGCCTGTTCAAATACAAAACAAATATGCCAAAAAAACAAAAAAACTACTAAAATTAGCAGTAGCGAGTGGAGAAAAGTTAGCAGCAGCGCGGTAGTAGCAGTAGCGCGCACGGAAGAAGCCCGCTATAGCTATTAGCAGTAGCGAGCTTCCACTAAGCGCGCTGCTGCTACACTTGTGTAGCAGTAGCGCTGGTGAGCACGCGCTACTGCTATGTGTTAGCTGTAGCGCCTTATTAGTAGCACCGGTCCGCGCGCTACTGATACACCTAAAACCCGCGCTGCTGCTAGCCTTTTCCCTAGTAGTGATAATACCTCAAACGATCCAAATACTTCGAGCATACTAAGAGCTCAAACTTGGTAATTACACAAGATTTTCTCTGCCAGTTGTCCCTTGATTATAACTATTTTCAAGTTAAGTGCCTCGTGTCCGTCACAACACTGTTTTTACTTCAGTGCCCCCTGTACCATAATCCGTGCCTCTTGTACATTCTAAGCCCTGCCTCATGTGCGTACAACCACGTGCCTCGCATGACACTTGCCGTGACTCCTACGGGGCCTGTCGTGCCACACCCACCTCACTTCACAACCTTGGTTCTGTAACCAAGTAGTCGGACCCATGCCTCTGCCGCCACAGGTTTGTGCATCCAGAGAGTGCACACCCGTGACTTAAGAAAACACACGTATGTACCTGTTGTGGATTCACCTTTTTCTGCCTTCCATGCCTGAACCAACGTGCCTTTGTCGCTCCCGAGACTTCACAACCATGCCTCTTTAACCGAGCATTCTAACACTCGGACCCATGCCTCTGCAGCCACACGTTTGTGCATCCATAGAGTGCACACCCGTGACATGAGAAAACACACGTACGTGCATTTGTCGCTCCCGAGACTTCACAACCATGCCTCTTTAACCGAGCATTCTAACACATGCCTCTCCCAACGCACTCTTGTACTACATCCACGGGGTAGATACCCGTGCCTCGAGAAGCAGCATGTCCGTGGCTATGTTGGCTTGGTTTCCGTGCATCCACTGCTTAAATCCACGCGCCTCACACAACACTGGCCTCCTGTGCCTGCGTTAACGTGCCTGTAGAACCTGCACTGCAGTGCCTCGTGTGCCTGCATCCACATGCTTGTAGAAAGGCTCCACTTCAGCACTACCACGTGACTTCACAAACGTGGTGCCTTCACTTCTTTGCCTACACGTACATGCACCCACGTGCCTCACGTGGCACTCGCCCAGGCTCTTATGTGCCCCGTAATGCCACACCCACGTGACTTCACGAACGTTGTTCTGTAACCGAGTAGTCGGACCCATGCCTCTCCCGACACACATTTGTGCATCCAGAGAGTACACACCCATGACTTGACAAAACACACGTACAACGTGCCTGTTGTCGATTCACCTTTTCTGCCTTCCGTGCCTGAACCAACGTGCCTCACATGCCTAACGAAACATGCGCTATGACTCTTACATGGTCCCACTGCCACGCTCGCGTCACTCCCGAGACTTCACAACCATGCCTCTTTAACCGAGCATTCTAACACATGCCTCTGCCACCGCACTCTTGTACTACATCCACAGGGTTGGTACCTGTGCCTCGAGAAGCAGCATGTCCTGCCTGTATTAGCTGCATTTCCGTGCCTCCACTGCTTACATCCACGTGCCTCATACGACACTGGCCTGACCCGTGGTTCTCTAACTGCCTGTAGAACCCACACTTCTGTGCCTCCTATGCTTCCCTCTGGAAGTGCCTATAGAACCCACACTTTCGTGCCTCCTGTGCCTGTAGAACCTGCACTTATGTGCCTCATGTGCCTGCATCCAAATGCCTGTGGAGAGGCTCCACTTCAAAACTAACAGTCTCAACACTAAAAAAAATTTGTATCACAAAAAAACCCAAGCCAAGCATAACGAATCTTGATGCCCAGACGGACGGCTGAAGATTAGAGACGGTTCGATGGTTTCCATCTCTCCCTCCCTCTTCTACTACCTTGCTTCCCCTTCCGCAAAGTAAATCTCGAAACCTTCATCACTCATGCACGCTCTCCTCCTTCCTTCTACACACAAACACAAACTCGAAATCGAGTTCGCGTCACCGGACAACTGCCACCTCATTCGCCAACCACACTCAAATCTGACAAACAAACAGCCACACTCTGCCCGTGACAACGCCAATAACCCCGCCGGTTGCGGCGACCCACAGCGAGGACTTCAACAGCGGCGGCGGAAATCGCAACAAAAAAGGAGCAACGACACAATAAGCGGATGGAAGCGAAAAACACAGCACAAGCAACTGAAGGTAATTATCATTCTATCCCACTCCATTCCACCGGGTAGATCGTAGTGATTCTTCCACTTCCAGGAACAGCAACCCCAGCCACCGCTACCAAGGAGTTTTCTAATAACCTAAATCAATTTGCCTAACAAATTGAACTAGCACAGAGATGGGATTTAATAGAAATGCTACTGCTCTCCACCCTGGGATTTTCGCCATACGATTTGTGCTCAGAGGTAAGAAACCTGAAACATCAGTAACTAGAATACGTCCATAGATCCAAACCCCGCAAGCATCCTAAGAGGCCTAAACTGATAACTGTACGAGATTTTCTACATCCCTTGTCCGATCAATGTAACCATTTTTTAAATTAAGTGCCTCTGCTGTGAAATACCGTGAACAAAGAATAGATGTACCATGTGCTTCTATGGTAAAACAACCCGTGCCTCTCTATCCATCCAAATTTGTTTTCACACCATGCAGGTTTTTTTCCTGTGACACTTGACTCTGCTTCTAACACCTGCCCATTTTTTATGCAGCAATGACAAATCCTCACGAAGAAGCTAAAACGTAGCAAAATACTGACGAAGACCCTGCTGAAGAGCATGCAAATCAGCAAGCTCCTATCAAAGGTTTGAGCAAAAAGTCTCCACTGTCCATCTACAAAAAACTATATTGGGAGTTATTAATAACTTAACTGCTATCTTTGACAACAATAACTTAACTATGTCTACAAATAAAACTACCTACCACTTTTTATATATTTCTTTATAGAAAACATAAAAAATGTTCACACACTATCTTATTTTTAATTCAAAAACAGTTTAACTTACCCAATAAATCTTGAACTATCATTGATGATATTCCTCCAATTATGAAATATCACCTACAAAGTGCATTTTTGTCTCAGAAAATGCTTCACCCTGACTTCACTACCCCAGCTGCACTCATAACCTTAATTAATATTTTCTTCCATCCCCTGATTAGCTCAATCGGTAACAATAGTAATAACCTATCTTAACCCAAGAAAATAAAACTAAAAATCCCCTTTAGGAGTTTCACATTCCTTATGCATAATCATGGAAGACATATTTTTTAAATGTGTATCAACTATTTTTGGACAAAAAGAACATCATTTTTTGTTACCTAGTCATTATACAGGACACGAAGACGGTGATATTCACAGCGCAGAAACAGGCAACATGACTCCTCATTCATCAGAAAAGGACACAGAACAAAACATGAGGAACAAACCACCTGCAGAAGAAATGATAACTTACACCAGGCTCAACAAGAATAAACATCCAGCAACAAGCAAAAAAAAGAGGAAATCAGATACAAGCACTGTTTTTACTCCTGGAGCAAAAAGGCTAAAGCAAAAGGACAATGATGAAAACATCATCGACACTAGTATCTTGCAGAATCAGCCATTACCTCTAATGGTACTCCCGCCAACATCACCAACCACCACGAAGAAACAAGCTGAACGCAAGAAGAAAAACAAACAATGAAGGGTAGAAAAAGAACAAGACGATACCAACAGCAAAGGTTCAGATACCAATGATGACGACGATGACAAGGAACATGATGCAGATTTCATTCCTACAGACGGTGATGATCCCGACGAGCATGACACCGATGCAGAACATGACGATGATGTAAAAACACACTTATGTACTAATTTTGAATACCACCATTAAGGACTCAGGATCTAATGTTCCTTTCTAACGAAACCCTTTCATTTTGTCTTCTGAAATAGAACAAATCAGGACAGAAGGACAGAAAGAGAAGAAAGACAAGCGGAAAAGAATTGGCAGCACCAACAGTTGACGAAGAACAGCAAGAAACAGACGAAGAGAAATGCCAAATCAAGGCAGGGTCGGCATTTGCTCATGTCAAGAAAGCATGGAATTTACTTAAAGACCGTCACAGGGAAGATATTAGGACGGCAGGATTTGGTAGCATAGAGAACTGCAAAATAACGGGCTCCATCTGCAGACCACTTGCAGCACACATCTACGACAACCTGGACATAGAAAGCATGACAATAACCTTCGGTGATGGTACCGAAGACAAGAAACTCAAGATTACCAAGGAAGCTATACACAAGGTGTTTGGTTACCCAAACGGCACAGAAAAGTCAGCACCAAGGCCAGCGAAGAGCCCAACTTCAATGAAAAAACTGATGTCAGACCTTGGCTTCAAACATATAGATTTCAGGCCAAAAGAACTGTTCGCAGAGCTAAATAATTGGTGGAACTAGATGACAAACAGCCAAACAGGAAATCAGTTAAAATATTTTTCCTTATTTTTTCCACAACATTGTCTGTGGGTCAAGCGCCGCTATCTTCGCCCGACAAGCTATAATGGTAGAGGACATGAACTATCCAGAGATGGCAAAGATGGATTTCTGCAAGGTAATTGTCGAATGTATTAAGGAAGGAGCCAAGATATGGCAGAAACACAGAGACTTGCCTCAGGAAGAAAAGAACAAAAAGCATGTCAATGGTTTGTCACAAGGGCCAGTAATCATGTACCTCGACTCCCTGCTGCTGCCAACTGACACAAAAGAAATGCGGAAGATTGCAAAGACAATGTGAAGGAAATATGCCCTAGAGGCAATAATAAAGTTATTATTTATTTCCTTATTTCATAATAAATGTTTATTATTCATGCTAGAATTGTATTAACTGGAAACATAATACATGTGTGAATACATAGACAAACAGAGTGTCACTAGTATGCCTCTACTTGACTAGCTCGTTAATCAAAGATGGTTATGTTTCCTAACCATGAACAAAGAGTTGTTATTTGATTAACGCGATCACATCATTAGGTGAATGATCTGATTGACATGACCCATTCCATTAGCTTAGCACCCGATCGTTTAGTATGTTGCTATTGCTTTCTTCATGACTTATACATGTTCCTATGACTATGAGATTATGCAACTCCCATTTGCCGGAGGAACACTTTGTGTGCTACCAAACGTCCCAACGTAAATGGGTGATTATAAAGGTACTCTACAGGTGTCTCCAAAGGTACATGTTGGGTTGGCGTATTTCGAGATTAGGATTTGTCACTCCGATTGTCGGAGAGGTATCTCTGGGCCCTCTCGGTAATGCACATCACATAAGCCTTGCAAGCATTGCAACTAATGAGTTAGTTGCGAGATGATGTATTACGCAACGAGTAAAGAGACTTGCCGGTAACGAGATTGAACTAGGTATTGAGATACCGACGATCGAATCTCGGGCAAGTAACATACCGATGACAAAGGGAACAACGTAAGTTGTTATGCGGTCTGACCGATAAAGATCTTCGTAGAATATGTAGGAGCCAATATGAGCATCTAGGTTCCGCTATTGGTTATTGATCGGAGACGTGTCTCGGTCATGTCTACATTGTTCTCGAACCCGTAGGGTCCACACGCTTAAGGTTTCGATGACAGTTATATTATGAGTTTATGAGTTTTGATGTACCGAAGTTAGTTCGGAGTCCCGGATGTGATCACGGACATGACGAGGAGTCTCAAAATGGTCGAGACATAAAGATTGATATATTGTACGGCTATATTCGGACACCGGAAGTGTTCCGGGTGATTTCGGAGAAAACCGGAGAGCCGGAGGGTTACCGGAACCCCCCGGGAGAAGTAATGGGCCATATGGGCCTTAGTGGAAAGAGAGAGGGGAAGCCAAAGGTGGGCCGCGCGCCTCCTCCCCCCTGGTCCGAATTGGACTAGGAGAGGGGGGGCGGCGCCCCCCTTTCCTTCTCCCTCCCCACTTCTTTCCCCTTCCTAGTAGGAGTCCTACTCCTACTAGGAGGAGGACTCCTCCTTGGCGTGCCATAGAGGCCGGCCGGCCTCCTCCCCTTGATCCTTTATATACGGGGGCAGGGGGCACCCCTTGACACACAAGTTGATCCACGTGATCATATTCTTAGCCGTGTGTGGTGCCCCCTTCCACCATAGTCCTCGATAATATTGTAGCGGTGCTTAGGCGAAGCCCTGCTACGGCAGTACATCAAGATCGTCACCACGCCGTCGTGCTGACGGAACTCTTCCCCGACACTTTGCTGGATCGGAGTCCGGGGATCATCATCGAGCTGAACGTGTGCTAGAACTCGGAGGTGCCGTAGTTTCGGTGCTTGATCGGTCGGGCCGTGGAGACGTACGACTACATCAACCAAATGCTTCCGTTGTCGATCTACAAGGGTATGTAGATCACACTCTCCCCCTCTCGTTGCTATGCATCACCATGATCTTGCGTGTGCGTAGGAAATTTTTTGAAATTACTACGTTCCCCAACACAATGGACAAGACCTCATTACCACGAGCAAACCATCTCAAAGAGAGTGATCTAGCGAAAATAGCTAGAGCAGACATGAAAATGGACGGAAAAGCACGACCAGATGACTATGAATTTGGCAAAATACAGGTATAGCTATATTGTACATAAATCAGTCCTTCCCTTTTTCAAAATGGTTTCCATTCTAATTAACTACATTCCACCAAAACGATGCAGACATGGAAAGGAACATCAGAGAGGATCTTCTATGCCAACACAGCATCAACTCTGTTTTCAATTCGGCAGATAGCAAGAGAACATCGCAAACAACAGCAACACCAGAACACGACCAAACTGCTACCACCTCCACCCAAACGCCAGCGCGAACCATGTGTCGGCACCAGTGGAAGCACGGAACCAAACAAAAGCAGAAGAAAGATTCCAAAGGATAAACAAATTGTTGCAAAAAGTACTCCATGAAGCAGAACGGATACCCTCAATAACCACCAGGGCTGAAAACCAATGCAACGAAAAGGAAAAAATACTGGATGAAAAAAACAAGAACCTAGTCATGCAACAAACAATTTCCCTAATGGATTCATTGGAACAACTCAGACAGTTTCAGGACATAGTTTGCACAAGGTACCTGACAGACAACGCGACCCTGCAGACACTAGAGCAAGCAGATCCAGCAGCCTCAAGTAGACTAGCCGATGCCAACCGCACGAATGAAATCGTAGCCACAACAGAACCAAGAGAAAGGAGAAAAAAAGAAGAAGAAGACGAAGAGAGGAAGAGAAAAGCAAAATCAAGGGACATAGGCATTGACAAGAACAAGATAAAGCAGCAAAAACAGGTAAGTAAATACTAATGCATGGTGTCATGCGCACACTAAAGCAAACCCCTGTTTTCATACCTAAACTGAAAAGAACTGCCTCAATGCTTTAAGGAACATACCAATAGCACGCCAGACCAAGATGAACTCCAACAGCAGGATGGTGTCAACAACCCCAAAAACACGAATGAACACAACAAACAAAGCAACCTCACAGCAGACAATGCTACAACAACAACTACCCCAACACAAGCACAAGATACGATCCACGTCAGAACCTGTGAAGAGGTCTGTATGAACATCCATTTTTCCTTTCAAAACCAGATAGAGTTCTATGTGACCTAACAAACCTCCAACAAAATTTAGGCTCAGCTGGAGAACAATCAACTCAACAGCCCAGCCAAATAAATGCAAGAGCCTAACCCACAATCAACCGTTAGCATAACAAACAACAAAGAAGAAGAAAACAACGAAGAGGAGGTAAACTTCCATAACCCACTATTACCCACACCGAAAACTCATAAATAGCAGGAAAGAAAGTGAACCACAAACTCATATTGTTTGATCTCCAGGTATCACAAGCACTGCAAGACCAAGAGACAACCCGTGATGAAATTGAACCCCATAGTGAACCTCAAACAGACGAAGGGGTCACACAACAGGAACTTTGTGTACAAGAGATTTCTAGTGCCACAACATTGCAGATCACCATCACGAGTACAAAGGAGAAAGCGCAAGACATCCTAGCAGATGAGAAACAAGAGACTGTTATACCTGACAAAGAAACAGTAGATGCATGCACAAATAACCCAATCATCAACACGAAGGTAAAAATTCAACAACAACAACCACTTTTCAAAATATTTTTATGATGTCTGAACTACCTAATACACCCTGCCACGTCAATACAAAGATTATAAGGGATGTCTCACCATTTTCTTTGAACAAATGCAGGAAACAAACGAGTACGCTGATCTCGAAGATCAAGAACTTCAAACAACAACATATGAAGAGGTTGAAGAGGTGAGGTTACAAAGCTCAGACACAAATGAAGTTCAATCTATAATTTCAATTTTTATTAAACAGGAAGAGGAAGCAAGCAAAAGCACTGGCCTAGACATTCAACAAGAAAAACTAGAGGACAACACGACACAAGGAGAAGCTGTAGTACAACGAGTAGACAGTCCTGCAACTCCAGAGATAGAGGTCTTATAAAAAATTGTAATTGAAACAGTCAGAAATGCACCCATTTCTTAAATATTTTTTTTGATGGTGCAGACTCAAGAAGCTCAAGAGACCATCAACAATCAAGACCATCAAACACAACCAGGGGAGCCCAATGAGAACCCAAACATGTTCTTCAAACAATAGACAATAATGCCACTGAAGACCAAGCCACAAAAATTCACTGACCAAACAACAGGTACAAGAGACAGCGGCAGCGTCAACGACTGAAAAGGTAAACTTACGAAACCTACAAGTATGAAATTATAAAATTGCTGCATGCAGAATAAAATAAACTTCAACCTAAACCACATTTGTACTCACTCCAATGGACTCTCACTTTGCCGCCTCTATGTTTGAACAGCTGCAAGAAAAAAACAAGGTCAATGACGATGAACAACAAAATAAAGAGCAAGAGAAGGACCCAAAACCACCACTGAACGAAGAATCAGCAGTAACAACAACAAATACAGAGGTGAAAACACATAACACCTCTTCATGAACTTATAGTTGAAAAACACGCATTTGACATTTCACTACTTTCCTGCATAGCAGAGAGAGGAGACCAATGAGAAAAAGGAGGACACTGAAGAAGGGCAATATGTTCTTCAAAAGGCAGCCATCAACGTAACAGAAGACCAAGCCCAAAAATATTCACTCACCGGAAAACACGCAGCAGAGACGGCAGTAGCAACAATGACTGAAAAGGTAAAGTTACATACGTTGGTCCTATCAAAGTATAAAATAGCTATGTGGAACCTCAAATGCACTGCCACTTAGCCACCTATGTGTTTCAAAAGCTACAAGACAAAAACGACGGCGCCAGCAACGAACTACAAAAGAAAGAAGAAGAAGATGCCCAAAAACCTCCACTCAACGAAGAACAAGCACAACATTCAGCAGCAACGATTGAGGAGGTAAAGTTACATAAGCTAATTCTACGAAAATATAAAGTAGTTCCATGAGAACTGAAATGCACTCAAACTTAGAATCTTTATGATTGAACAGCTGCAAGACAAAAAACATGACAGTGACGATGAACAGCAAAACAAAGAACAGGAGGATACCCAAGAAACTACACTCGACTAAGAACAGGTGGAATAGTCAGCATCACCAACAACAGCTCAACAGGCGAAGTTGCACAAAATATTTCAACAAAATTACACGACTTAATCACAATCAAAATAGCTCAAACAACACACCAAAAAATTTGATGTTTTCCCATAACATCTGCTATAATTGAAATAAAGTAGCAAGTTAAATTATTTCAATGCTTTTTCAATGATAACGCAGAAACACGAAGAAGGCGACCATGGAGATACAAGCAATGAAACAGACACACACATTGTTCCAGAGAAAGAAGAAGAAACCATCGACGAAAACCCTACACCGTCGTACGATGCCAATTCCCCTGGCAGAGAGGTCAGTGCCAACCAGGTCAAGACTAAAAAACAAGACGAAAAGACCACCAGCAAGACACAACGGTTGACAAGGAAAAACATGATGCTAAGAAAGACATAGACGACTCGTATGAAGATGCAGAAAAAACTGAACAAAATGGTACAATGCAAAAAGAAGAACAAAATATGCCGCAACAAGCAGAAGGAGAACAAGAAAGGAACAACACTGGACAGGACATATCTTCTAGCATCGAAGCAGGCAAGACAATATAAACTTAATTGCTATCTTGTGATCTTATGACTTGGAGTTATTTATATTAAATTCAAAATCATCGCAGGCACAATGGAGAAAGGGGACAAAGATAGTGATTCCGTCAACAAAGCCATCGAAGACCTGTACAACGTTGTATGCAAGCCATGGACACAGAGAGAAATGTAAGTTCATGAAACTAACACAAAACACATTATTACACACGATCATTTTGACTGTATCATGTGTAAACTAAAACATTTTATAAATATACTTTGCAGGGATGAGCTTTTCATTACAACGAACAAGTTTGATGTCAATCTAGGCCATGTCGCCGAAAGTTTCAAGGTCGATAATTCAGTACGCACTGAAGCAATCGAGCCCATGCTAACAATTTTGAGAAAACAACTAAATGGCACAGGGAGAAAGATTATGTCGTTAAGCAACACTGTAAGTAAAGATCACGGCAAAAGAATCACGTTTAAAACAATATATATGACTTTATAACTGAACTTACAAATTCCCTTTGTGTATCTGTGACAAAACAAGCAACACTCGATAAAGGAAGCCGACGACGAAGATCCAATGTGCTACAGAAATAATGATCAAAAACACAATAGAAAAAAATTACTACCTGCCAGGCTTACATCATTTTTCAACATGCAAGAACACGAAAAACTGCAAGATTATAACATGGTAAGCAGATCAGCTTGCGTATATGTTATGAAAAGTTATCTTTTTATTTTATGTTTATAAATATAAGAAGATTTCCAAATATTTTCTTTTTATTTTTTGTTTTGCAGTTCCTTCTACCATGTTCGTTGTGCGGGTTTGAGCAAGACGAAAATACAAGTCATTACTTCACCATTACAGTTAACATGCAAAAACAGCGCTTTGAACTCCTTGACTCTTCAACTGCATATCCAGGCACAATAGAATTCTTCCACAATGTAACCAGCAAATTAATGAAAATATGGAAGCACGTAAGCACAGAACTACAGCTTTCACAAAAAAGCATCGACCATTTCAAAAGGGTCAAACTGCAGGTGCCACTTCAAGGAGAAGAAACATAAGCACTTCCAACATTTCACTTCTTTGATTTTTTCAATACAAGTTTCACTACTAAAATTACTGAAATAATTCTCTTATTTCGTCTTTTCAATGCAACAATTACCACTACCATTGCTCCAACATTTCTCTTTGTTCTGTTCCTTGAATACAACAATCTTACTAGTAACATTCCTCTACATGCAGAACGGACTAGGCATTCTATATGTACATGAACCTGAAGCACTACTCCAATGATGGAACAGCAGCAACCTTAAAGCTAGAACAAGTACCAGAGTTGAGGAAAAGAATTCTATATCAACTAATCAGTCAACACAGAGGGAATACCAAACTGTCGTTAATCAAGTGTACAACAGGTTAGTCTTTTCAGAAACTAAATCTTACAATTTTGTCACACTAGAAGAAGTAATATTCTCTTTTAAAAATATTATTATTTGATTCTAACAGATATGCTGAAGTATGAAGTCGATATGGGAGATAAAGAAATGCGACAGACACAATGTTGCATACTAGAAGAGTTTCCGCCAAATCCCAAGCAGAAAGAACATATTATGCGTGCGACAACCACAAAAGAGCATGAAGTTATTGATATATCCAGTAAACACAAAGAGGTTATGGATGTCAGCAGCCACGCCATCGCCCAAGAATCTTGCACAGACCACGAAGAAAAGGATCCACCAATAGAACCAGATCAACCACCACCAGATGACAAGATACCACACCATGCTGAAGAGGAAACGGATGAGCAAAATATTAACAGCAATATCCCGAGCACAGAGCAACCTGAACAAACAGGAACTGATTTAAAAGAGGATGACAGAAGCAACGACGTACCAAATACACAAGAAGAGGTTTCCGAGCAGAAAAAACAACACGTTCTTCTTCAAGAAGAAACAGACTCGACAAGAAATCAGGAAGGCACCTCCAGCACCATCTCTTTAGACTTCCTAAAATACAAAACAACGAAAAAGCATGAAGAAGTTGATGAATTTATTTCAAACCTTGACCCAGACCAACTAAAGCAATACGGTATGCTTAAACAGATGGGGCAGACATTCGATGAAATCAAAACAGCAATGATTTACCAGGAAGACTTTGAGTTCAACAAAAATGCCACGCCGTATCTAACAAGCTTACAGCAAGAATCAGGAGAACATTCAATGGGTCAATCATCTGAGAACAGTTTAGACAAGAAAATCTCGGTCAAGAAGAGACCGGTAAAGCCTTCAAGCAGGCTCCATGGAAAAATTGTGATTCTTACTTTTGTCCCAGGAGATTACAAAATTATGAACAAAGCCAGAGCACTTCATGAATACCTATTCAGCAAAGAAGGACAGGACTAATGCGGAGAGTAAGTACTTTCTCTTGCCACAACAAAAAAACAAAGAAATGTTGTCCCTTTTTTAACCAACCTAACTAATGTATAAACTTTTTCTGCTTGCAGTGTAAACGTATATATTAGCTCGAAACGACCCGATTGGATTACAGGAAAACAAATAATGGAACAGCTACAGAAAGGAGATGATGGACAGATGGAGGGCTCCATCACAAACACATTGTTCGAAGAATGGATAGTGCAGCAACAATATAACACAACCGATAAAGCCACACTTCCTGCAAAATTTGCAAACGTATGAACTCCAATTTGACAAAAACACTTGCACCATTTCAGTGTTTATAAAGATTGAACTAAAAATTAGAAAACTTTTTGGTCACAGATCGTGCTCGGTGTCAAAATTGGAGAGAAAGGAGGACTGGCAAAATTCAATGAGGACGAAGCATTGAAATAGTTTGCACCCCTTGTAACAGGGAATGAACTTTTAAAGAAAAAGCTGGTAAGTTAATAGAAATATACAAACATAATTCATTTCTCCTACAGATTGCACATTTACATAACATTTAATTCTCCTGACAAGAATGAACTTTAACTGACTCTGTCTCCAAACACCGCAGATTATGATACCTCACAACACAGATAAACACTACACACTATACGTGCTCAACAAGTACACGAGCTCCATCGACATACTTGACTCACTGAATTACAGAAACAGAGATGGAAAGAATACATGGAAAACACACCATAAGGATCATCCAGAACTGGTACGTCAATTAAACCTTGTTTTCTAATTGGTTTTCCAATTCCTGCATTCCCTTGTTTAATGCCATAACACAACAATAACACCAAACCGTAATCATGGATTAATAGGATGCACGCACTCATGAAGAAGCATTACGGCGAAGCGGAGCTACGAGCCAACGGCGAACCGAACTGGTCGAGGATACCAGAAACACCTAACAGAGTTTGCGTGCCAAAACAGCAGGGTACCCAATGCGGACACTTCATGGTTCAATTTGCAAAATACTGGAATGGCATTGATCTCATAAAAGATGATGAGGATTTCGATGTAAGTGAATAGTACGAGAGCAATAATTTTAATTTTTTACAAGCACCACTACTTGAATACTTCAGTTATCTCATGAAAGAAAAATAAAAGAATATCCAATGACCTCCATGCAGCAAAGAAACGTAGATGCCGAGTGGAAACCAGAGTTCCTTTTTACAGCCATATTTGGTGAAATAAACCAAGTAAAGTGCGAGGATCTACCTGGAAGAATCAAAGAATTCAAACCAGAAACTTCGAAGTTCTTTTACACCAACAAAGGTAAGAAAATCATTTATACTTATCTTTTTTGGTAATAACCTACCCATCCCACGGTTCACCAATGTCTTTCGTATCACAAGAGCTTACATATTACATATCTGTTTCCGCTGACAGAAACAGATGAAACTAAAAGGGACAAAAGACAAAGCATCAGTCCATACCCAAAACATTCTCATTACTTCCAACACACAAAGGAGGCGTCCAACCTCTTCCATCTAGTCATGAACGACAGCTGGCAGGAAGAATACAAAAAGTGAGTTGTTTTCTATTGCACCTCAAATATAGTTGGACAGAGGCCAAAAATAATGTAAAATTTTGTTTCTCACTGACCGTGACCTCCAAAATTATTTAATCTCCCTGTCGCAGCAAAACTATATTTAGGCGCATCCGCAGGGACAGTGAAAGCACGCAACTTACTGGAGCCCAACTGAAGGTAGTATTAATTTGGTCCAAGACCAGCACAGACGAACATATTTAGGCGCATCATATGGAAAAGAGGGTCCTCGATGACATAGCAGAAATCTGGGAAAGCAAACAAGATTCAAAACAGAGTGATAGAGTAATATTAGGCCCAAACTTTGCAGAGGTAAAATTTTAAAAAGCAAAATCTTGTTTATATTGCAACACCTACTCTTTTTATATTGTTACACAGCTCTTTTTTCTAACCGTTTTTTTCATCGTAATTATTGTTTGCAGCATATATTGGATTTAAAGCATCACAAAACTGGTATTAAAAATTTAAGAATGAACTGCAAAAAAGAAAGAATCAGCTGGTTCCCATGTATCTCAAGGAAAATCAACGGAAAAAACTCTCAACAGCAAACATGGTAACAACCCTTTCCTCCATGACAAAATCTCAAAATATGTGTTCTATTAAATTACTTTATATTAAACTGTCATCTAAGCAACAAGTATTTTGTACGTGGATATTCATTCCAATGGAGAAGGATGACCGCTATGTACTATATGTGCTGGACAAATACAAAAACAAAGTTCACATTATTGATCCTCGAGAAACGCTCTAGAGGAATTTGAGAAAGAAAAGATAGACGTAGATAAATTGGATGAAAAATAAGCAAGTCAAGTTCTTCAGGAAAATGAAGATGCTGAAAAAGAAAGAGAAAGACATGTTCAGGAATATCATGTTCATAAGATGGCAATCGTAAGCATTTATACATAACAATTTTTTCAGTTTTACAAGTTGCAATATAAAAACAATTAATTACAAAATGCAATATTCCCAGGTACCTAGGTTTAAAGAAGTCTTCAACACCATACTAGGACAAACAATGACTCCCATGCGTACAAGATGGCAGATTCATACCGTGCAAGATGTTCCAGTGGTAGAAAAGGGAGAATCAACATTTGTTGTTTTAAAGCTTGCATTCATCTACAATGGTGAAAAGTTTGTCCAAGACCTGGAAGATTTGACAGTAAGTTTATATAGATTTACTTATAAACAACTTATATGCACAAACTCTAATAATATACTTCTCTTCTCGGCAAAATTTCACAGGATGAGGTCGAAGATTGGAGGGCAGAGGCAATGTACATTCTCTTAAGTAGCGAGATGAATCAAGTCAAAGCTAGTGAAATGGGTGACGAGATTAGCAAGATCTTGAGAAAAATGAAGACTAAAACTTTTGATTTAGCTCGCGAGGCTAATTCTATCTAGATGTGACAAATTTTTTTATCAATAACTCACATTTCTATGTAATGTAGTTAGAAATTGCGTGTTCATGTTGAAAAGAGAAGTATTTCGACAACAATGCCTCTTACATCATCAGAGAGTGCCAGTAAACTATAAACAACAATGCCTCCTCTTATTTGTACCACAACACTGACTCCCAAAACGAACCCTTACGCATGACTCTGGGGACCACCCTCCCGTGCCTCCAGAGGTGACAAGGACTTTATGCCACCAAACCCTGGGTCACCATGCACTCGGGCAATATCCACACACACACATACCATTACGCGTGACTCTGGAAACCACCCTCCCGTGCCTCCAGAGGTGAAATGGCCTTTGTGCCACCAAACCCTGGGTCACCATGCCTCCGGGCAATATCCACAACACACATAGCCTTACGCGTGACTCTGGAGACCACCCTCCCGTGGCTTCAGAGGTGAAATGGCCTTTGTGCCACCA
>NC_041388.1:694561837-694562607 GCF_002162155.2 Triticum dicoccoides
CACATAGCCTTACGCGTGACTCTGGAGACCACCCTCCCGTGCCTCCAGAGGTGAAATGGCCTTTGTGCCACCAAACTCTGGGTCACCATGCCTCCGAGCAATATCCACACACACACATAGCCTTACGCGTGACTCTGGAGACCACCCTCCCGTGCCTCCAGAGGTGAAATGGCCTTTGTGCCACCAAACCCTGGGTCACCATGCCTCCGGGCAATATCCACAAACACATACCAAGAACGCCTCAACCGTGGCTAGCTCCTACGCACACGTGACTTCACATGCTTCAAACCCGTGCCTCCGCAGGCAACATACCAATGCCTTCGTAGTATACACACATGTGAATGCACGCACAAACCTAGCTCGTAAACTGACGTGACTGCAAAAATTCAAACCCGTGCCTTCAGCACAACGTTCAGCACATGCTTCAAACACATGCTTCAAACCCGTGCCTTCAGCACAACCTGCTATATAAAAATTAAACACGCGTCGCACGAACCAGCACGCCGCACGACCAACGCGCCGCACGACCAACACACACTTCGACCTATGCCCCCCCTTCAAGATGTTTATGAAAATTAAACGAGCCGAAGACGAGCCGGAGGTTCCCTCGCGCCGGAGGCGCCGTGTCACACGACAACGTACAACGCGTCGCACGACCAACACACACTTCGACCTATGCCCCCCCTTCAAGATGTTTTTGAAAATTAAACAAGCCGAAGGCGAGCCGAAGGTTCACTCGCGCCGGAGGTGCCGTGCCACACGACGACGTA
>NC_041388.1:694562996-694571981 GCF_002162155.2 Triticum dicoccoides
CCCTTCAAGATGTTTATGAAAATTAAACGAGCCGAAGGCGAGCCGGAGGTTCTCTCGCGCCGGAGGCGCCGTGCCACACGACGACGTACAACGCACCGCGCGAACCAACACACACTTCGACCTATGTCCCCCCTTCAAGATGTTTATGAAAATTAAACGAGCCGAAGGCGAGCCGGAGGTTCCCTCGCGCCGGAGGCGCCGTGCCACACGACGACGTACAACGCGCCGCACGAACCAACACACACTTCGACCTATGCCACCCCTTCAAGATGTTTATGAAAATTAAACGAGCCGAAGGCGAGCCGGAGATTCACTCGCGGCGGAGGCGCCGTGCCACATGACGACGTACAACGCGCCGCACGATTGAATGATTCTGGAGATTGCTTTTTTACATTAAAAAGTTGCTTTTTTTCTTTACTTGAAAGGTCACATTTGATAGTGTTGGTAGTCCCCGCCTGTAACTACCCCATAAATCTTCATTACCCGGAAATATAATGGGAACAAAAAGGGAAACGGGAAAGGAAAAAAGGGAACCAACAGCGCGAATCGGTAGTTTTTTTGTGTTTTCGCACGAAAAGGGAAAACGGAAAATTCAGGTGGTTTGAGAGTCAAACTGCAAAACGCAACAAACCACAAACCGGAAAGGGAAAACCGAGAACCAACCGCGCAATTGGTTTTCCCTTACAGGAGCGCTCCGCGCGCGACACTTGTCACGCGCGGAGCGCTCCCAAACCACTCATTACGAGCGCTATTGCGGCATTTCTAAAAAAAGATGATGTGACACCACGCGACTCCCTGATGGCCATTGAACTCTACCCTGAAAAGAAGAAAAGAAAAATGCACAGAGTCGGAGATCTAGTTGTAAAGTATGGATTATTCATAGGTGTTTGAAGAACCAAATCCTCAACCATGTAAAAATAGACACAACTGTTCCAAGGCAGAGCAGAAGCTTCACCTTTTCCCCAGATATGCAAACCCCGGTGGCAAGCACACTCTATGGAAAAATGTGTGGCATGCAAAAGTCCCTCTTAAATATGTGTATTACTGCATGGAAAACAGTGACAAGAACATTTGCGACTGACAAGAACAGGGTATTTGGGCACCTTTCTTGGTCGTTGTAGAGTATGCGATCGTGACATAGAGAGTTGACTAGAAAACCGCTACAGCCGAGCAATACACACTAGCCCCAAGGCTGCATGCGAACCGAGGATGGTTAGAGGGAACTGTGGTATTCCTAGCTCATCACGGTTCAAATCCTGGTGCTCGCATTTATTCCTGAATTTATTTCAAGATTTCGAGCGATGCGTCTACGATGACTTCGTAAATCTCAAGATGATATGTCGGCTCAATCTTTTAAATATGCTCATAAGGATAGAATGTGTGTGTGCGTTTATAAAGATTAGTGTATGTATATATGAACACTTGTGTCTATATTGATGTTAAAAAAAAGCCCCGAGGCTGTATACCGATCAAGCCAACGACTCCACCTGCCAAGTGACTGAAATCGACACCCTACAACACGACTCGAGGCCGCCCAGTCACCAGCCGAGCCGAGCCGATGACTCTGCCATCCAAGTGACTAGAGCTGACACCCTACATGTTTTTTTTTTTTGAGTCAAACAACTCCGTATGAGGCGACGACTCTGATCCGACGCTGGGCCAACCAAAGGCCTAGCCGAAACCACGCTGTTCTGGGCCTCATAATATTTTTCGCTCAGTTCGTGAAGCAACGCAGCCCAAGACCATTCCGCACACCGCCCACGCTGCCAGCCTGGGCCCGCATGGCCGGCTGCCTATAAGGCAACGGCCAGTGCGACGGGGCCCCACCAGGCAGGAAGCAGCAGAGAGAGAATTCAAATTCCAATTCCTCGGTGTCTCCCCATTCCCCAACACCACCAGTCCACCGCCACCGCCACCCAATCCGTCGCTCTCCTCCCCGCCGGCGATCGCCGCCGTCGCCCTCCTCGGCGGGGCGACGCTCCGGGACCGGGCGATGAAGCTGAAGATCAACAAGGCGTGCGACATCGCCTCCATCTCCGTCCTCCCTCCCCGGTACGGCCCCCCCGCCCAGGCCGATCCCCTCCCCTCTCGCCGCCGGCTGCTCGCGTTCGTTCCGACGCGTGCTTGGTTTAATTCGTGCTCGTGGTGTGTTTTGTTGGTGGTGCAGGAGGACCGGAGGGAGCAGCGGTGGCGGTGGCGGGATGAGCGCGCCTGCTGCTGCTTCCGCGGCGGCGGCGGCGCAGCAGCAGCGGTCCCAGTCCATGTCGCAGAAGTCCTTCTCGCAGGGAGGAGGAGGAGGCGGCGGCCCGTTCTCGCAGGGCGTCGGCGCGTCCTTCTCGCAGGCCATAGGCAGCGGTGGCGCGTCCTTCTCCCAGGCCAGAGGCGCGTCCTTCTCGCAGGGCAGCGGCACCGGAGACGCCGCGTTCTCTCAGGTCGGTGGAGGCGGAGGCGCGGCCTTCTCTCAGGGCGGTGGAAGCGGAGGCCCCGCGTTCTCTCAGGCCGGCGGAGGCGGAGGCGCGGCCTTCTCTCAGGGCGGTGGAGGCGGAGGCGCGGCCTTCTCTCAGGGCGGTGGAGGCGGAGGCGCGGCCTTCTCTCAGGCCGGTGGAGGCGGAGGCGCGGCCTTCTCCCAGGGCGGTGGAAGCGGAGGCGCGTCCTTCTCCCAGGGCGGTGGCAGCGCGCCGCTCGTGCACGCGCAGTCGCAGCTCTCGCAGGCCTCCCTCGACGCGAACCTCCTCAGCCTCCTCTCGCAGGCTCCCGCGCGCGACCAGGTCTCGTATACATCATCCCTCCTTCTTCTCCAATTGTCGCCACTGTGTGGTGATCCATGATCGAGGCCGCGTTTGCTTCTACATCGAATTGATTGGTGTTGGTTACTGTTAATTAGTAGTAGTTTCCACTGAATCCGCTTGTGATTGGTTAATCTCTGAAGCGGCCATTTCATCGATCTTGTGTTTAGTCACAGTAGCGTGGCAACGAATTGATTAGTGCTGGTTACTGTTAATTAGTCGCTTCCAGTGAACCCACTTGTGCTTGGTTGATGCGTGGAAGAAACAGTTCAAATCTCTGCAGTGGCCATGTCATTGGGCAAATTAGTGAACTAAGTGTTATTGCTTGATATCTCAATTTGGTGCACGCGAGCCGAGCATTCATGTAGTGCATTACTGAAAGTGTTAGGGGAACGACACCCATGTGATCTTTTTCTGCTAGACTGTATGAAATGGTGAGTTTGATCTGTATGATTTGTCAGAATTGACGCCGTTCTGTGCACAGTCAGTATGCAGTTACGATTTATTCATATTCGTCAATGCAGAGGGAATGCCCAAACCAACTGTTCTTATCCTAATAAATGTTTGAGTGAGAACAGCTATGTTTTTTGTTATACTTGCTGGTTACAGAAGGTGGATTCCTTAAAAAAAAGTTATATAATGTGCACACTGTTTATCTGCTGCCAAATTGTGATCTTCATTCTCCTTCCTTTGGTGACCAGAGATTTGCCTTGGAACAGGACTCGTCGAAGAGGACATCTTCATATCCTGCCAGTTCAGCTTCTTGTGTGCGCGAGGAATCTCAGCTGCAACTGACAAAGATACCAACCAACCCTATCCACCGCTGGAGCCCCTCTCTTCCGGATAGCAGATGTAAACTCAAGCCCTTGCACCTGATAGAATTTACATTTTATCCATTTTTCTTTTGCGGGAAATTACATTTCATTCATGGCCATAACACCAGTTCACATGCTCTTCAAGCACACTGATTTTGGTGTTCTGAATAGGTTCGCAAAAATTCTCTCATTAACTGGGCATATAAGGTCAAATAGTGCATGCTTTGAACAGATAGTGCACCTGAAGCTGTTCTAAACGTAGACTCCAGATTTTATTTTAAGCTGTCACATTGTCATGATATACCTGGAAATATACTTCGACTAAAGTGCCCAGTTGATGTTGTTTCGACAGGTCAGGTTAATGAGGAAGTTGAGCGCAAGTTTCAGCATCTGGCAAGTTCAGTACATAAGATGGGAATGATATTAGACTCGGTGCAAAATGATGTGATGCAGTTAAACAGAGCCATGAAAGAGGCATCACTAGACTGTAAGTCACCCCCTAATTGGTACTTTTGATCAATATATGGGCGATCGTAATTGCTGCTATTTCTTCATGAGTTTTGCACTCTAATTCTGTTAGATCCCACAAATAGTACATCATCGACTAATGAGAGCATGTATTCGCTTTGTTCAGCTGGTAGCATTCAGAAAAAGTTTGTGCTCCTAGAGGACTCTCTAAAGCAAATTGTAAGGATAGTTGCTGGTTCAGTCCTTTTTTGCTTCTTCTTTTTGCTGAGGCAACAAGGTTTAATTAATCCAAACGTGGTACCACAGCTTAAGGGACAAGATGATCTGAAAGCAGTCCTTGAAGGAATCACAGAAAGAAATCCTGACCAACTGAGTGTTCTCAACTCTCTCGCCAGCAAACAGGATGAGATGTCCTCGTTACTTTCAGTCTTGCCAAAGCATGTGCAAATAGAACTGGGGCAACTGAAGGGTGACATCAGCAGAATTTTCTCAAAGGAGATAGAGGTACTACTGCTAAGATCAACCACTAGCTTTAGGTTCACTTGTGTTTGGGAATTATTCTGATGTGCATATGAGTTATTATCTTACCTTGCTGATTTACCACCATGTAAAATTCTCCCTTATGTCCATATGTGTGAGTTTAGTTTCTATGAAGGCATATAAGCTGGTTCATACCATTTTCTTCTATATCTTATTTTTCTTTCAGGAAGCGTAATTCCGTTGTCTATTCATGATATCTAACACTAAAAATTCACAGTCTACACTAGGGCTTATTTTTTTCAGCATTTTACTCTGAAGTTAAAGGATTGCTTCTGAAGAACATGCACAATCTTGTAGTATATCATATGGCATGCTAAGACCCCATCACTTCACATACTAGAGTAAAGCAACTAATGTTGGTTTTGCTGACCTTTGCCTATTTGGACAGGGGATAGTTAGAGCTGTTGATACTAGGCTTGACCGGATGCAAATGCTGGCAGTACGTGTACTTGTCGCTCAACTAATTGAATTAACAAGCCTTTCAGTACTTTTCTCCTCTTATTCTATTTCCCTTTCTTTGCTGAAGAACCAGAGCTGCACCACCAATGCAAAACCCCTGATGAACCAGACAAGTGTAACAAATGGAAGCCCCCTGATGAAGCAGACACCAGCAGCAGATGGAAGCACCCTGGTGAACCAGACAAGAGTAGCAGATGGAGGCCCCCTGATGAACCAAGGACCAGTAACAGATGAAATCCCCCTGATGAACCAAGGACCAGTACCAGATGGAAGGCCGCAGAAGAAACAAAGACCAGTAGCAAATGGAAGGTCCCAGAGGAAGGAACAAACACAAGTAGCAAATGGAAGGCCCCAGAGGAAGAAACAAAGACCAGTAGCAAATGGAAGGCCCCAGAGGAACCAAAGACCAGTACCAAATGGAAGGCCCCAGGTGAAGCCAACAAAAACAGCAGATGGAAGCTCGCAGATGAACCAGAAACCCGAAGCAGATGGAAAGGCCCTAATGAACCAAGTACTAGCAGTAACTCAAGCGTAATCTTCTAACCTCAGCTCCTTATACAGATCCAAGTTGTTAGATAACTAGTACTATGCATTGCTGTAGTATGGAGCATCAGATGTGAAAATTGCCTTGATGAAAAATCGAAACGCTAACTGAACCTATAAATGCCGACATCCTCAAGAGGAAAGCTGCAAGATATTCTTATGTGCAGGAGGATCTTGTGATAAGATCCTTCTCATTTTCTTTTGCTGCAAAGCTAGTTAGTTCTGGCCTTTGAAATGTTGAAATGTCCTCTTGAGATTTGGTAATTAAAACGCTTGTACAGTAGATCGTTATCTCCGTTTTGACAGCAAGATCAGATTGGTGTGTTTTCAGTTATATTGCTAACTAAAGTCCCTTCACTTTTCTGAATATGCATCTGCCTTTGCTTTAGTCTTCCCTGTTCCTGCTTGGTTTGAGATTCTACTAGTAATTAGGCTTGTTTGTCTGTCAGTGCCAGTGCTCCTGCGCCCTTGGCTTATCAGAGGAAGACAGAAGGTGTGAAGCCAAATGTGGAAAAGGGGATGGCAAAGGCCGCCACAGGTGCACAGGAATTGGGTAGCTCAGGCGACAGCAGTCCGGCGCCACCTAAAGAGCAAGAGTTGGCGATTCAGAAGGACAATGAAGAGGCACCAGTCAACAAGGTAACTCGCGCCGCAACCTTGCTCATTTCTGGCTCGACTGAACAACTGTAAAATGTTAATGGCTCAAGGCCGACACCGCTGAATTGTTATTATTTACCCTTAAAGAAGAGCATCACTGATTAAGCGAATCATTTTGTGCTGAAAGAATAACATGACTGATTAACCGAATCATTTTGTCCTGAAAGAAGAACATGACTGATTAACTGAATTTGCTTGAGCATGCTTGGTGCTGCTGCTTCACGAATGCTCTGTAGTTTGCCCCCGTGGATTAAGCAAGTGAAGTAGAACAGTAGGTTAAACAAGTCAAGTTGTTCCTGCGGTTATTGACTGTGTTTGCGATGATGATGATGATGATGATGGCTGTTGCGGATGGAAAACAATGCAGGCGATGTTGACCATTGTCATCGACTCGGACGACGACGAGGAGGGGGGTGGCAGCGCCGGGAACGCGTCATGCGTCACGCTGAAGGCCGAAGCAGGTAGAGCCAGCCAGCCGCTGAATTGAACTGAACTGAACTGAACTGAACTGAACTGAACTGAACTTCCTTTCTCCCTCTACAGTCTACACTACTGAGAAGTGTAAACACATGTGATGTGACAGTGACTGTATGTCTGGTGCAGGTGGTGCGGTGGCGGAGGCGGCGATGGGCGAGGGGGAGGCGCTGGAGATCCTGCGGCGGGCGAGGAAGCGCCGGCGGAGGGAGGGGGCCAACGCCGTCGTGCTCGACCACTGCTAGACCGTTTATTTAGTACGTAGCGGCAACCCAACGGTAACGATTGGCGTACAGATACAGACAGAGGTGGGTCGACAGACAGTGTTTTAAGAAGATAACAGAGGTTAGGGGGCGTACAGATCAGAGAGGGAGAGGTGAAAACTTACCACACAGCGAAGGGGAGATGTTCACGCAGAGGTGGGTCGACAGACAGTGTTACAATGCACGCAGAGACACAGAATGCAGATATATTTCTGCCTGCTGTTACGGTGCCATTACTATTACAATCTCCGAAATAGGCTTTCGCTCCGCTTTATAGATAAAGCATAAGTCCATACAGCCACATCTCAGGTACAGTCAGTAAGAAAGGAGAAAACGCTGGGGCCACAGCACAAAGAAGCCCAAAAGAAAGGAAAAAACAAAGGCCTCCAGGGGCAAGCTAAGTAGCAGACGAGCGGTCGGAGAGCCGGCGCGCAGAAGACACCAGGGCGTCCAAGAGAAGCTGAAGACGATCACGATCCCTCGGCCTAGCGAGCGGATGGCAGTGTTGCAGGAAGGCAAGAAATTTGAAGAACGAGTCAAAAGCACGTCGCGGGAACACCCGCTCAATCACCATCTTATTGCGGGTAGTCCAGAGAGTCCACATCATAGCCGCGAAGATAAGCCAGAACAGTCGGTGCTTACGGCCAACCTGGGTGGCCCTAACCTGCAGAAACCCTGCGAGGTCAGTGGCCTCCCACTCCGGCCCAAGAGCCTCACGAACAAAGCACCAAAGTGCCTGCGCTGCTATGCACGAGAAAAGAATGTGCGTCCCCGTTTCCGGGACATGGCACAAAGGGCACAATCCATTGCCCGGACCATGGCGCTTCAGCACCTCGGTCCCTGAAGGGAGACGATCTCGAAGAAGCTGCCAAACAAAAATCTTGATCTTCAAAGGTAGCGGTGCCTTCCACAATGGGGATAGCCACGGTAGAACCGGCAGCCTACATAATGCCTGATAAGCCAAACTAATGGAGAAATCGCCCGAAGGCGGAAAGGCTCCATGACACCGAATCAAGGTCCAGGGATAGAGGAAGAGGGACTACTTCCCTCAGGTCTGCCCATTCCCTGACCTCAGCAGGTCCGAAGGAGCGGCGGAACGCAATGTTCCATCCGTCCTCCAGAGCCGCCTCAGAGACTAGAATGCCCGGGTCCGCACAGATCGCAAAGAGACGCGGGAACCGCAGGCGGAGAAGCTCGCCCTGAAGCCAGGGGTCCAACCAAAATTGGGTCCCAGACCCATTGCCAACCGAGAAGCGCACACCCAACCTAATCTCTTCCTTGATGGCCTGAATAGATTTCCAGAATTGAGAACCAGCCGACTGAGAACACGCCAAGAGGGGCTGGCCCTGCAAGTATTTGGCCTCAACCAGCTGCAACCACAGCCCCCCATCTCCCCGCAAGATCCGCCAAACCCAACATAGCATGAGCGCCACGTTCATCCGGCGGGATGCGGGTATGCCCAACCCACCTCGGTCCTTAGGCATACAGATGTCAGCCCACTTGACCATGTGGTACTTGGGCCGACCGTCCCCTGCCTGCCAAAAGAACCTAGCCAGCTCCTTGTCAAAGGAGCTATGTACACCTTCAGGTAAGATGTACATCCCCATCATATACATGAGGAGGCTGGCAAGGTTAGAGCTAATGAGGATAGTTTTGCTGCCCTTAGAGGTGAACCTACCGCACCAGGGCTCCGCACGGGACGCTACTCGCCCCACTAGCGGATCGTACCCACTCACTGTAATACTGGACTCGGCCAGGGGTATCCCCAAGTAAGATATGGGGAATGACGCCAACCTACAGTTGAGATTATCTGCGATCCGAAGCTGCTCAGCCTTAGAATAGCCAAGTACCACCACCTCGCTCTTATCAAAGTTAATCTTAAGTCCAGACATTTCCTCAAAGCAGAGCAAAAGGAACTTAAGATTAACAATGTCAGAGTCCGAGCCTTCCACCATAATCATGGTGTCGTCCGCATACTGC
>NC_041388.1:694572159-694575450 GCF_002162155.2 Triticum dicoccoides
GGGATGAGGTGGCTAACAACACCCTTAAGGTGGCCGGCCAACTTGGCCTTATCTAAGATGCTCGCAAGGGCATCAACTGCGAGATTGAAAAGCAAGGGAGAAACAGGGTCCCCTTGCTTTACTCCTCTGGACGCCTGGAAAAAGGGTCCCACCTCACCATTAATGTTGATCGCAGTGTTCCCAGATCTAACCAGTTGCATGATCCAGGAACACCACCTCACGTCGAAGCCTCGTCGCTCCATCACCAACCTCAAAAAGGACCAATCCAGACGATCATACGCCTTCTGGAAGTCCAATTTGAGGAAAACCCCCTTGAGCCCCTTCGACGCCACCTCGTGAACGATCTCGTGAAGGGCAAGAATTCCATCATGGATCCGCCGGCCCTTCAGGAAGGCGGACTGAAGGGGGTGAGCAATCCTTTCCGCCACCGGTGATAAACGAGTGGCACAAACCTTTGCAAAGATTCGCTCCAACACGTTGATCACCGTGATCGGTTGGAATTGGCGGATATTCGTCGCCCCAACTACTTTGGGGATCAGGGATATGACACCGAAGTTAATCCTAGCCATGTCCAAGGTTCCAATATAAAACTCGTGGAACATGGGCATAATGATCGGGCGCAAGATCTCCCAGAATTTCTGAAAGAAGACTACCGGAAGGCCATCCGGCCTCGGGGCCGAGCAGGCTTTCATAGAAGCAATCGCCCGTCCCACCTCCTCAGGAGAGAAAGGGAGAGTAAGCTCCGCATTCTCCGCATCGGAGACCTGCTCTGCAGGCGGCCAGAAGTCAGCGCAGAGGGAGACGCCTCCACGCGGCTCAGCCAAGAACAACTCCTTATAAAAGGAGTAAATATGGGTGGAGATGTCCTCTGGGCTTTCCAGAAGGACATCCCCATCCCAAAGAAAAGGGATAGCACACTCTCACCTGCGGCCATTAGCAATCGCCTGAAAATAGGCAGTGTTCGCATCCCCTTAAGGAGCCAGTTCAAGCCCTCATGCCGCTGCCAGAAGAGCTCCTCGCTCTTGTAGATGTCCATGAGCGAGGCCTCGAGGCCGTATCTCCTAAGCCAGTCGTCAGGAGACAGGCCCTGCCTATCAGCAAGGTCATCCAAAAACTTAATCTGATCCAGCAGGGTCCCCTTACGGGATCGCAGCTCAGCACCAAGGTTCGCCCCCCAGCCCTTCATGGCCTGACGAGACAATTTAGCACAGTGATGCCACACATCCACAGCACAAAACACATGGGGCGGGGACGCGACCGCCTCTAGCCAGCGGTCGCGCACCAACTCAAAGAAGCCCGGCTGCTCCAGCCAAAAAGTCTCAAAGCGGAAACGGCGGGTCCTAGGGGGAGACACATCGCCCGACGAGAAAAGCAGGGGGGTATGGTCGGAGCCAATCCAAGTGACCGCCTTGAGAGAGCATAATGGGAACATCACTTCCCACTGAGCCGACACAAATACCCGATCCAACACACTCCGGATGGGGTCCGCCTGCTTATTCGTCCACGTGAACCTAGCCCCTACGCGGGCTATCTCACGGAGCGCAAGGTCCGCAATGCAGTCGTTAAATAGACGCATGCGGACCCGATCAACATTAGGCGAGCTTTTATCAGAAGCCCATCTAATGAGGTTGAAGTCCCCGGCCACCACGACCGGGGTGGTGCACCTCTCTACCTTATTTCTAAGCTCAGCGAGGAATACGGCAGAGCGAGCATGGTCCGTAGGACCATAAACGAAAATCACCTCCCAACTGAAGTGAACTCGTCGGTCAGTGACAGACATGCTCAGGAAGAACTCCCCTCGGTCCATATCGTCGACCGAGAAAGCATCCTCCCTGACCCCGAGCAAGATGCCTCCAGATTGACCTGTAGCGAGCAGCCACTGCCAGGCAAACTGGTGGCGGGAGAGCCCCTGGAGCTCATGCATACTAAAGTCCTAACGAATCGTCTCCTGAAGTCCCACAATGTCAATCTCTTCCTGTCGCAAATATTCGATGAGCTGCCGCCGCCGGCCAGAGAGGCCGAAGCCCCTAATGTTCCAACATAGGAGCTTCATTTAATAACCTCAGTGGAATCCCTAGGCCCCGCAAGCGGGGCCGAGCTAGCCCGCCCGTCAATCGCGGGTCGGGGGGATGCCTTCACTGAGCGTCCACGTCGCCCCCGCGTAGGGGGGGCGGCGGAAGCCTCCGGCCCGAGGGAAGCGGACCTGGAACTAGACCCACACACCTCTATCCGGTGTTCAGTGGGGTTGAGACGTGTGGGGGGGCGCCCTCGCAAAGCCCTCACCGAGGGGGGAACTGCAAGGGGCGTCTCCGCCCCAGTCTCCATAGGGGGCGCCTCACCAGCCCTGGTCTCTCTATGACCAGGGTTAGTGTGCGCCGGGGTGCTGGGTTCACCACGCGCAGCACAAGCACGGGCTTCAGCCAACGCCCCATCGAGCCTCTCCTTGGCGCAAATAGCAGAAATCTGCTCAAGAATGGGCCCCTTCTCACCACGAAACACAATGCCACTATCAGTGGCCACCTCTGCCAGGTGAGACAACGGAGCAAAACCAAGCACAGAAAACCGAGAACCAGAACTAGAAGGAACAGAGGGAATGGATGGGGTACCTGAGGACAGGTCGCGAGCTACAGCCCGCATGGCGGCCTTCTCCGAGATCGTCGGGACACGGCCATCCAGGATGACCCGGGACTGGCTGAGCCTCGCACTCTGACGCGCAGCCACCAGCGGAGAGGACCCACCCCGAAGCTTGGAGCCGGCCGCGGTAGGGGTCACAGCGGCCAGGTCCAAGGGCGGAGGCGGCTCCAGGTCCGGGGCCCCCAAGGCAAGGGAAGGGGGACCCCGGCGAACGCGAGTAACAGACCACCCCTGGCGAGCGCGGCGACGACGAGGGGCGCACCTCCATCCCCACACTCACCACGTCCTCCTCCACGACCTCTGGGTCAGCCACCTGGGTCGCAACAGGGGAAGGGACGGCCACAGCCACAAACCCACCCCCTGACGCCACCTGAGAGGCCGTTCCAGCAGGACTGGAAGAACCACCAACAGTAGAAACCGGGCTACGCCGCCCAGCAGACGGAGCCGGCAGAATCACATCATCATCATCATCCCCCTCACAAGAAGAGCTCCCATCGGACGAGCCCCCACCCCCACCCTGCCCTTCATCCAAGCGCGGCACAGTGGCTGCGGGGGCCGGCCCAAGCAGATCCTCAGGAACCGGAGACTCGAGCTCGAAGGTCAGGCGCTTCCCCTGGTGTCGCAGGTCGCCCGGGGACCCCGGCAGTGGCAGCCGGG
>NC_041388.1:694575677-694603413 GCF_002162155.2 Triticum dicoccoides
CGAGCCGTCCGGACGTCGGAGCGCGAGGAGGACGCCTGGTCCAGAGGCCTCTTCGGCCGCGACAATCCGTCGCCGGCGTCCCTGGTCATGAGGGCCTCCAGGTAGGACCGGGGGCGGGGCGGGGGGATGGGGAGCGACGACCGCGGCGAGGACGGAGACGGGCCGGCGGCGGAGACCAAGGCGGCCGGAATGGCGGGAGCGCAGGGGGAAGGCGGTGGCTACGAGGTAACAGGGAGGAGGAGACGAGCGCACCGTCCAGCCCTAGCGACATCTAAACGGGTCGCAGGCCATCCGTGCGACACGTCTCCAGCGCCACGCTGGATCCACACCCAACGGGCCGGGTCCGCGTGGGACAGCAACCAGGCCCGGTTGGCCCGGTCAATAACGGCCTGGGACTGGACAGCCGCGCAGCGGGCCGCCGGGTCAGCCCAGATGGCCCTCCGAGAGGAACCAGGCCCAGAACGGCGCAGGCCCTCCCACGCTCCCCCGGGCCGGCCCACCATGCGAGCGCTAGCTGGCCCACGTAGGAGCACGGCCCGATCCGGACCCGACCAGGGGGCAAACCCCTCCCGCAGCGCCGCCGGCGCCATCGCCGGAGTGGCCTTCCCGGACCCCGCACCAGACCCGGCAGAGCTACCAGGCTCCGCCAGGACCAGGCGACGGTCGGAGACGGCGGCCACCGCGACCACAGGAACCGGCAGATCCGCACGGGACGCCGGCCCAGATAGGGGCGGGCGAGCCACGGGACGTGCCGCCGGCGGCCGCAAGGGGCGGGGACGGCCGGAGAGGCGGCGAGGACTGACGCGCGCGGGCCGGGCCGCCACCCAGAAGTCTCCGAAGAGCGGCGGAGCCAGCTTCACCGGACGCTCGACCGGTCCGACGTCCATGGCCTCCTCGTCCGCGAGATCCGCCCAGGAGAACACCGACGACGCGAAGGACAGGGACGGCCCCTGGGGAGCAACCACCTCCGGGCATGGCGCAGCCGAGACCGCCGACCCGCTGGCCGCCGGGGCGGCGCCGGCGAGGTCAGCCATGGGCGGCCCGACGGCGAAGTTTGAATCGCCAAGCGGACGTGAGCGCTCCACCGCAGTAAGAATGTTCGAGGATGTGTATCCTAGCAAGGGAACAGAGGTGCCGCAATCGTAGCGTAGTCTTACTATTACAATCTGGAGCCGTAAGTGCGGTGCGGCCGCATTTTGGCATCTTGCTTGCCCCTTGTTTTTTCTTTTCTTTTTTGACTGAGGGTATTTGCCCAGGCAGCAGCAGCCAGCACCAAACAAGAGCCACTGTACTACAGACTGGACTAGAGAGAGACGAGGAATCCACGCGCGCCCGACCCGGTAGCCGGTTGCTCCTCCTCTTGCATTGGGCCAGCTAGCCAGCCAGCCAGCCTAGAGAGAGAGAGGTGGGCCGGTTTGAAACGAGGTCGGTGCCTTTTACGCTGGCAGGCATAAAAAACAATCGCTCAAAAAAAAGGCATATAAAGAAACAATGTTGCGTGCAGGTGAAAGAGTGTGGTGCTGTTCCGGCCTGATTGTAGTCTCTTTACTAGAGTCCATGAAGTTTTTCGTCTTGCAGAAAGTGATACCGCGAAGAGATGGTCTTACAAATATCATTTCAATTCTTAGTCATAAGAGTTACCGTATACTCTCTCCGTCCGGAAATACTTGTCGGAGAAACGAATCATTTCTCCCACTAGTATCTCCGGGCGGAGGAAGTATTTTCTTGGCTCTTGAATCCAAACCAGTGCAATGAACAGGAACTAAATTAAAGATGTTTAATAAAAACTGCTTCTGCGTGCCAACTGCCAAGGAAGGTTACCTACTGAAGTAGATTCGAGTCCAGTCCAGCACTCCATTATACTCCTACGCGTGTCAAGTGTTAGCATCGGTTAATTTGCGACCCATATTTTTTTTTTCTGAATGTTGGTAGAAGATGTACCAAATTCATTGATCAGCGAGGGAACACAAGGCACAAAGGCAACCCTTATTTGTTAGGGACGAACAAGGAAGGGGATCGATCTAGTATTTCTCTCGGTGGCAATATATCCAGGATACAATATCGAGTACAAGAATGGATCAAACAAGAAGGATTAGGGTTCGTGCCGCCGCCGGTTCCGTGATCCACTGGATGAGCCAGAAGGAGAGGGCAATGCCCTTAAGTAGTAGCCGTCGCTGGGCCGGACCCATTGTGCCACTCTGGGCCGCAGAAGCGAGTGTTGGCGCGTCGGGTGCGGCTGGGCCGCACCATCTTCTCCTGTGCAGGTGGGGTCGGGTCGTCAGGGGTGCTAACATCCCCTCGTCCTTGAGAAGAGGCTTGCCCCCAAGCCTCCGCCTGGGGAAATCGAGCCTGTAGTGCTTGCTTGTCTTCCCAGGTGATGTCGATCGCTGCGCCTGCCGACCACTGCACCTGGACTTGTTCAATCATGGCGTCATTCTTCTTGCGCCACCTTGATTGCAGCACCTTCACCGGGATCGCTGTGTCGCCCGCACCAGTAGGAAGTGTTGACGCTGCTGTGGTGCCGGGAAGTAGGGCATGCCGGAGTTGGGGACGTGGAATACCGGATGTACCGTGGCTTGAGGCGGCAGCTGGAGTTTGTAGGCGACTTCATTGATCTTGTCAATGATCTTGAACAGTCCGTATAACTTGTAGCTGAGCTTGTGGTTGGCGCGAGGAGCCACTGATGTTTGGATATACGGCTGGAGCTTGAGGAAGACTTGATCGCCAACTTGAAACTGCCGAAAAGAGCGCTTCTTATTCGCCTGATCTTGCATGATCTGGAGCGCGCGATGGAGTTGTTGTTGTATCAGATCTTGCATGACAGCACGTTCCTCGAGCCATGATTGCAACGCCGGTACCGAAGAAGTTGTTGAAGCAGTGATCCCCCAATGTCTTGGCTCTCTCCCGAACATGGCCTTGAAGGGTGTCATCCCAATGGTTGAGTGGTGGGAAGAGTTATACCAGAATTGCGCCAGGGGCACCCAAAAACTCCATCGCTTTGGGCACGCCTGCACGAAATAGCGAAGATATGTCTCGATGCATTGGTTCACCCGCTCGGTCTGACCGTCAGTTTGAGGATGGTTCGCCGTGCTCATTCGGAGTTCAGTGCCCGCATATTTGAAGAGTTCCTGCCATAAGTGACTGGTAAAGAGTGGATCACGGCCCGACACGATAGCTCCTGGGAATCCGTGAAGCTTGTACAACTGCTGCATGTAAAGGATGGCCACTTTAGCTGCTGTGTACGGGTGAGCCAAGGGTAGGAAGTGTTCAAACCGGGTTCTCTTGTCGACGACCACCAGCAAGCAATTTGTACTGTCCTGACTGTGGTAGTCCATCCACAAAGTCCATGGTAATCATATCTCAGGACTCCTTTTGGTATAGGTAATGGCATAAGTAGGCCCGGTGACGCCGTGCGATCCGGTTTGGCTTGTTGGCAGACCGTGCAGCATCGCACGTACTCCTGGATGTGTGCTTTCATTTTCGGCCAAGCAAACAGTCTGCAAACTCGGCGGTATGTCACAGGGAATCCGGAGTTACCTCCCATGGGGCTGTGGTGGAAAGCTGTGATTATGTGTTGTTGCATAGCCGTGGTCCCACCGAGCCAGATGCGGCCCCTGAATCGAAGGAGTCCATTCTGGATTTGGAATCGTCCATTGGGATCTTCCCGTACGGCCAGCTGCTCTAGAAGCCGTTGCGCCTACGGATTTGTGTTGTAGCTGTTGATGATATCTTCGAGCCACGCGGGTTGACATACGCTGAGGGTGTGCAGCACCTCGCCCGTGTTCGCCCGAGATAGTGCGTCAGCTGCAGTGTTCTATGCCCCTTTTTTTGTACTTGATGCTGTACCGAAGTCCCAGGAGCTTAGTGAAAGCTCGCTGTTGCCATGGTGTTGAAAGCCGTTGCTCTGTGAGGTGTGTCAAACTGCGCTGATCAGTGAGGATAGTGAACTCAGCATGTTGCAGGTAGGGGCGCCATTGATCCACGGCCACGATGACTGCCAGATACTCCTTCTCATATGTTGATAGACCCTGGTAACGAGGGCTCAGAGCCTTGCTCATATACGCAATGGGATGGCCCTCTTGCTGAAGAATTGCGCCGATGCCCTTGCCGCAGGCATCAGTTTCAATTACAAACGGTTTGGTGAAGTTGGGCAGGGCAAGAACTGGGGCTTCAATCAAGTGTTGTTTGAGGAGCTGGAAAGCTGTGTTGGTAGCAGGTGTCCATACAAACGGTGCACCTTTCTTCAGCAGGTTGAACAGCGGTCGAGCGATGATGCCAAAGTTTCGGACGAATCGCCTGTAGTACCCTGCCAGCCCCAAACAACTGCATACTTTCTTGACATCAGATGGTGTCGACCAGTTGGCCACCACACGTATCTTGGCTAGTTCCGTAGATACCCCTTGGTTGCTGATGACATGGCCCAAGTAAGATAATTTGTGCTGACCGAACTCGCATTTGGACCTCTTCACGCGCCATTGATCGCGGCGCAATAGTTGCAGCACATGGCGGAGGTGGTTGATGTGTTCTCACAGTGTCTTGCTGAAAACTAGGATGTCGTCGAAGAAGAGGAGCACGCACTTGCGATCAACAGGCTTCAGAGTGGTCGTCAGGGCACTGTTGAACGTAGCTGGCCCGCCTGCTAATCCAAATGAAACCACCAGAAACTCATAGTGTCCTGAATGCGTCTGGAAGGCCGTCTTGTACTCTTCGCCTTCCGCGAGACGAATCTGGTGGTAGCCAGATTGGAGGTCTAGCTTGGAGAACCAAGCTGCCCCGTGTAACTCGTCTAGCAGCTCTTCGATGATTGGCACTGGGTACTTGGCGATGTAGGTGATGGCATTCAGATGTCTGTAGTCGATGCAGAGCTGCCAAGTCCCGTCCTTCTTCTTGACTATGGCTGGTGAACAGAAGGGGCTGGTGCTTTTCTGTATAATCCCTTTGCGAAGCAGTTCTTCCACTTGTGCATCTATCTCCTTCTTGTGCTCGGGTTTGTGCCTATACGGTCGGATGTTGACGGGTTGAGCTCCTCGGATGAGTGGAATCTTGTGGTCACAATCACGGCGAGGTGGTAAGCCCTCTGGCTCCTTGAACACGTCCTCAAACTCCTCAAGGACAGCTTGGATGTCAGGTGGGATGGATGTGTCGCTGCTGTCCTCCCTTGCTGTTGCGTAGATCAATGCCATGTGGGTGATGGCGCCTGTATTGCACAGTTGCTGAAGTTGGAGAGCGTTGATGACGACGCACTTGGAAGAGGTCGCCTCATGCCCGCAGAGACGGATTGGCCCCGTGGGAGAGGGAATTTCGATGAGCTTGGCACGCCAGTCCACGGTCATGGGGCTGTGCTCCTCGAGTCAGTCCATGCCCAAAATCGCATCATAGGTGCCCAGCGCCAGCACTTTCATGTCCGTCGTGAACTGGTGGCCTTGTGAACACCACTGGCATTTTGGGGCGCTAGCGGAGCAGGTGAGGGTTCCTCCGTCCGCCACCCGCACCTGATACGCTCGCGGTAGCGGTTGGACGCCTTGGATGGATGCGGCAAGTTGCTCGTTGATGAAGGAAGTGGTGCTGCCGGAGTCCACAAGCATCAAAACTTCACGCCCTTGAATCCACGCGCGAAGTTGGAACGCCTTGGGTGATACGCCTCCCATCAGAGCGGTCTTGGATATGGCCATCACTACCCCGTCCTGGGCAGCCTCTGGTTGAGTTGGCTCTGTTGTGGAGTCGATGCCGAAGAGCTCCAGAAGCTTCTCGATGACGTGGAGCTGGACCGATGTTGGGCACACATGGTCGGGGCCCCAGCGCTCGCCGCATTTGAAACAGAGGCCGCGCGCCCTACGGTAGTCGCGTAGAGCTTTGATCTTGGAGGCGTCGGCTCATGCTGCGTCCGTGCCGCGGCGATCCACGACTGGTGCTGGTGGTGTCGTGCGCAATGGCGGGGGAGGAAGTGGCAGCGGCACGCTGAGCCGCTGTGACGCGTCAGGCGGTCGCGCTGGAGTGGGACGCTACGCTTCGGCGTGAGCATTGTCCGCCACCTCATCTTGAAGCAGCGCCAGAGCACACGCCGTGTCCAAGTCCGGTGGTCGCTGGACCATGACCACCGCTCGAATATCCGCCTGCAGTCCTTCCACAAATCGAGTGAGGAAATAAAATGGGTGAATTGAATCTGAGTAAGAACTGAGATGATTAATGATTAATTCAAAGTGTTCAATAAAATCCGCTACTGTGGATGTCTGCTTAACAGTGTAAAACTGGCGGATCAGCAGTTGGTGGCGATCGTGACCGAATCGGGTGGTTAACAGGGCAGTAAAGGAATCCCAATCGAAACTATTGAGTCTCTTTTGGACAGATTGCAACCAAATGGCCGCAGCCCCTATGAAATTGAGGGCGGCCATGGGAACCCAGAAAGTTTTGTGGATGGCAAACATGGAAAAATATTTCTCGCACATCGTCTTTCACATGTTCGGGTTCTCGCCCGAGAACTGCGGAAACGAAATGGAAGGATGGGCTTGTCCCAAGCCAGCGAGCATTTGACTAGCATGAGCGAAAGGGGAAGACAGGAATTCGATCTGACCGTTGGCCGGGAGTGTCGGCGGCATCTGGAACGACACCCCCCCTCCCCCGCTGTAGATGAAACTCGCCGTGGTCCTTAGACCCTTGAGGGGCGTCCTCATCGCCTCCCGCCTGGCCCAACTTGTCGGTGGGCAGCGCGGGCGGTGGCGCCGTAGATCGAAGCGTTTGGCCGCGCTTGCTGTAGAGCAGTGACCGCGTCGCCTAGATCGGAGACGCGACGCTCCAGATCTGGCCTCCAGGCAACCAGATCATCCAGGCGGGAGGTGACCGCGGTGAGAGCCGCGGTGTTGGCCTCCATTGTCGTCGTGAGCTTGTCGAGGTAGGCCTTCGCTGCTGGATCCATGGCTTCGATGGTGTTGTGGCCGTGACGAATCCCTCTAGTCTCGATGAGGTGAGCCAGATCGGGTGGAGGGAAGGTGGATTTCTGGTGACTGATACCAGATGTTAGGGACGAACAAGGAAGGGGATCGATCTAGTATTTCTCTCGGTGGCAATATATCCAGGATACAATATCGAGTACAAGAATGGATCGAATAGGAAGGATTAGGGTTCGTGCCGCCGCCGGTTCCGTGATCCACTTGATGAGCCAGAAGGAGAGGGTGATGCCCTTAAGTAGTAGCCGTCGCTGGGCCGGACCCATTGTGCCACTCTGGGGCGCAGAAGCGAGTGTTGGCGCGTCGGGTGCGGCTGGGCCGCACCATCTTCTCCTGTGCAGGTGGGGTCGGGTCGTCAGGGGTGCTAACATTATTACCGAGGGTAAATGTTGAAGAAAGAAAAAGATTGCAATCAAGCTCCTCAGCTTAGTTTGCAACCCTTATTTACCAGTGTATTCTACTCCCTCCGTCCCATAGTAACGATAATAATCATGTACAACAAACATGAAGCAGCATCGAAAGAGGTAGACAAACACCCTGGATTGATGTGGAGTAAGTAAGCACAAACAAGGCGTCGCTAGCTAGAGAACCTAATTAATATTAAGATAAATAATGTGAGCCGTCGTTTCCAAGGGTTGATTGGCGTGCACTGTACTGTAGCTACGTGTGCCGGCTACACTACGTACTCCATCGATCGCAGCCACAGCACGTACGTGACATGCACGCATAATCAGCAGACCAGGGCAAGTATATAACAGAAAAATCAAGGCACGTGCGCATGCTTACTGCTCACGTTGTATCCTGTTCCTGTGTGTGCAGTATCCCTACTAGTGTTTAACGGAAATGAGATGTAGTACTTTCTTTTTGATAAATGGTATTTTTATTAACTTAAAATTTAGCATCAAACGAATATAAAGGACGATGAGTGGCATCCAGTGCACAACCAACACAAATAGTCTGGCACAAGTAAAGAAACTTAGCTCCGCTCATGAAGCATGTGGCACAACCATTGACATATTTCATAGTTAAATGCACAGAACCATCACTTTTACGGCACGACTTGCGAAAAACCACCACTTTACAAAACGCGACATTTCACACCGACTTGAAGATTTCACAGTGGCAAAAACACCGATCCAAAATGCTAACTGTTTTGATGATGCCGTTAACTAGTCTGGCCCGACCGTCGCGCTGAATTGGCAGAAAAATGTGCCCCCCAACAAATCACAAAATAAACAAATTGATGGTACGATGCTTTTACCACAAGGCTGGATCATTGCTACAGGAATAAATATGCTTCAAGGACAATTATCAACCGCTCTGATCCTGCCACTTTTCCCTGCAGAGCAGAGGGGTGGGGGAAAAGCATGCGTGCCTGGTGCCTGCCTGCTGCTTGTGCGTGTGTGGTCACCTTGATGCTTGTCCATGGCATGTGCCGCTGCTGCTGCTACACCTGTCCGTCGCCATAGCTGTGCTGCTGCATGCCCCTCCACGCTAGCTCCACAAAGCACAAAGAGGGGAAGAAGATTGAAAAGATGGCGTGCCACTGACTGGCCAGTGCGAGCAAGCAAGAAAAGGCTTCTTCTTCTGATTCCTTCCTTCCTTCCACCGCCGTTGCCGCCGCCGCCTGCTCCGCAGCTCAGGGCAGCCAGCTGGTCATGGCATCCCTTGACATGGCCAGAGACATGCCCTGAAGGACCTCTCATGGTTGGTTGCTTCCCTTGCACTCCTCTATCTAGTCCTCTGTGTGTGCTGATCTCCTCCTCATCGGCTCGGAGCTACGGGCGGTTCTTCATCTTCTTCCCTGCTGCGCCGTCGCGATTGTCAGTGAGCAATTCTTTCTTGTTATACTCTTGCCTTGTAATATTGCTGGCTGGGTTTCCCTCTTGTTTTCTAACCATAATGATACAAGTTGTCTCTGCGGTGGCTTTGCATCCCCAGCTCCGTTTCTTCTGTGATTACTACAATAGCAGAGAAAAGGAACAAGGGTCAGAACCAAAACAGAGTGAAAGTAGTTCAATTCTAATCCATGTTGATAGTAGTAAAATTCTGTTATACGTTGATTTAACTGCAGAGTAGACACATGCATTTTCTGCAACCACGTTTGCTTGCTGCCGGGTACTTCACGTTTGCTGAGGATTAGCACCATGAACTGAACAACTCATACTTCTGCCAGGTACTTCACCTTCAGAGTGCAGGTAGAAGAAAACCACCGAGAGAATGGGGAAGACGAGCCACAGACGGGCTTCACAAATCCAAGAGAACAATGTTGGGTGCACCTGGGGCCTCATCCGCATGTTCTACTCCCGCCGCGACCCCAAGCTTATCCTCGACAGGAAGCAAGGGAGCAGAAGGCACTCCTTCAGTGGCTTTGCTGGTACTGCTTCTCTTAATTTAATTGTAAACCACAGTTATATTAGTTATGCGAAGAGTAAAGACAGAATAGTAAGGAGTAGTAGTGATCTAGATAAGTGGGTAGTGCAACAGCAATTCAGTTTCATGACAGTACTATCTTCATTTCTGATGTCCATCCTTCGCTTCACAATTCTCTAATGCTACAAACCAGCAACTGATCCCTCTAGAACTAACTGAATTTTTTTAAGGCATTCAGGAAAATACATCACTCAAGCTTCTTGTTGTAAATTCTGTTATTGGGATTAACAGCCTGCTTGGTTGCAGGAAGAGGGCACTTGAGAAAGAAGTCTAGGGACTTTGAGGAAACAGATGAAGACAGGGATGTAAGTTAATTTTTGTATATCAAATGAAAAACATGCGGTTCTACGAGAGAAAAATACATATGAATTACTGTTTACTGTAGATCACATAGCGTGTTCGTTAAAACCACAACTCCACCCAGATGCAGCAGATGCTATATCAAGTTACTTGCATAACAAAAATCGCTGTGACTTGTGGTTTTGAAAAGTGCCAACTTGATTCTGATAGCAGCCAAAAAGTTTTCGAAGCAAAGTACAGTTTAATATAAGTTGAGTAATAAACTTAGAAAACAGCAGTCCGGATATGATTTCATAAATACAGCATTGTTGGGCAGTTGAAGGAACCTCCTTACTGTGTATGGGCTTGTACTGAACTACCATCATTCAGTCCTCTTGATGCAGTACAGACTCTGTTCAAGCTTTTCTATTGTTGTAATATTTACGCTGCATGTCGAAACTTGTTTCCTGGAGACAACTGATGTTTTGGTCCTGTATTTCTCAGAACACGGAGGAATGCAGCACTACGAAACCAACTGTCAAAAGACTCATGGAGGGCGAGGTTGGCAAGCCAAAACATTCGAAGAAGATCCCAAACGACGAGGTTCAAAGGATATTGGCTGACCTGGGACATGATGTCTGTCTGGACAAAAGAACAACGCCGAACAGCAAACCAAAGGGAGTCACAGATCCCAGCGCAGACATAGGCATTGCTTCCTCCTCTGGGTCCCTGGATCCCAGTGGTTCAAAATGCATGGAACAGGCGGAAGAAGATGGCCTTGAGCTTGCTTTGTCAGATTTCCTGGGACAAGTCTATAAGTACCATGATGAAGGGCCGCATGATGATTGCAGGAATAAGAGTGAACTATACCCTGAATTAGAGTCCATTATCCATACAAAGCTTAATGAGTATAACAATCCTCCCCGTGACCTTGATTATCAGAAAACACCGGTGAGCGAGGAAAAGCAGCTTGTTGACAACAAATATATTTGCAACAGACATGTAGGGGCCAGGCTAGAGCCCAAGAAAATGCTTGAAAAAACTAACATTGCCGAAGATACAAAGGCTTCAAATCAGCGTGAGTTGGCTATTAAAACAAAGAATAAAGAGAGCAGGAATATATTCTTCTGGAAGAAAGATAAATCAAGCAGAACACATGCACCAGAAGGAAGGTCTTCTCAGCCTGTTAACAAAATAGTAATACTGAAGCCAAATCCAAGGAGAGGATTTGATCCTACAGAAGCAACTGCATCGACATCCTTCCATCGGCAAACAGGTGGAATTCAAGCTCCAGAATACAGTGCAGCTGAATGTTCAACATTTTCAGTTAAGGAAGTCAGGAGAAGATTCAGAATCGTGACCGGAGAAACTAGAAAAGGAAGACCCCCAATGAACGAAGATGATGTACAAAGAGATCCGTGTTTGCTCAGAGATTCATTTACAATTATAAAGGATTCCAGACAGGCCCCTCCAGCTACTGATAAAAATGATGTTGGACCTTCAAACAGCAGTAAACACAAGCAAATAAATCATTCAGTAGGTGGTTTCAACAGCGACTTATCTACCTCAAAGGATGCATCCAACTTCTACGCAGAAGCCAAAAAACATTTAACAGAAATTCTGAAGGACGATACTCATACTGGCAAGTATCCAAGTCCAGCAGTTCAGGTCTCAAGGTCCTTGGTAGGAATGCTTTCCCTCCCTCAATGCAGTACCCCATCATCACCTGGGAATACCCCAAGGGTAAAAGAGTATATTGAACATTCACAGGAAGATAAAAATATTTGTGCCATACACAAGGCTGAGGGGGAAGAATCTGCAGAAGAAGGAAATAAAACAGAGGGAGATTCAGGGAGTGTTGAATGTGGTCCTAGTGAAGCAACGGTTGAACAAGCGGATCGAGAAAGATATTATTACAAGGAAGAAGACACGCAACAAGGTGAGTGATTACAGGATGCAAAATTATCAAATACTACATGGATATTATATTAATAGAATATGAATACTTGCAGACGTTGAACCTGATACTGGTTGTATTGAAGAAACTGACAATCTGGATCACTCGCAAGCAATTCGGAATGCGCAATGCATTCCAGCAGAGCAACACAAATATAACTCACCCCCAGTATGTTCAAGACAATATTTATTGCTATTTCATCTAGTTTCCATTGATGTGCTAGTTTAATGAAAATTTTGAATGTCTGCATTGAAGGAAACGAAAGAAGCAGCAGAACCAAGTAAAGAGCATGCTGAGATTTATCCAGGTTCCCCTGAGAATGTTGTCAAGATGCTAGAGCACCAAGAGCCAGAAACTCCCAGACGAAGCGCATCACTTGGACCAACATCACAAGAGGAAAACTGTGAAAAGCAAGAGCAACCCAGTCCTGTGTCTATTCTTGATCCATTCTTCCATGAAGATGTCGACAGCCCTGAAAATAAGAGCCCAATACAATGTAATATTCAATTGATAAAAAATCTGATGTATGCTAACCATTGACCTTCAGAAAAACAAAGTTTTTTTTTAATCTAACGGTTTCATCTCCCAAAATGACCTACAGGTGAGTTGCGCCAAGATGTCTCGAGTCCCCACCAGTACTACCCAGACGATGGATCAGACCAAGAAGGAATCTTCTGGGAGGACAAGGATGTCAGGTTAGGTTACATACAAGCAGTGCTGGAGCTATCAGAACTATGCACATCCCAGAACTTAGATGTATGGTATCTGGAAGATGAATTGATCAGCCCTTGCCTGTTTGAAGAGCTACATCAGGGCAATCATCAAACTGATGATTTCATGCTCTTCTTTGACTGCATCTGTGAAGCTATAACAGCAATTCAGGGGAAACACTTTGGAAACCCCCATTGCTTATCTTTTGTCAGACAAAACATACAGGCACCTCCAATGGGACAGAACCTCATCTCAGAAATAAATAAGCACGTTGAGGGCCATCTCTGTTACCAATTTCCCAGCACATTGAACCAGCTAGTTAGTGTGGATCTGGAAGAGGGAGCTTGGATGGATCTTCGATCGGAAAGCGAGGAGACTGTTGTGGATATATGGGAATTCTTGCTGGATGAACTGTTGGAAGATGTCGCTTATGATTTGTGGATATAGTCTATCAGGGCGATCAACTCAGAGCATTGTGTGCTTGCTAATGTGAGTATTGTAAGTAGCTTTTAACATGTTTGGGAGGGAAGAGCCAGTGAGGTTTTCTTCTTGACAGTGTGCAGCTGACGGTTCCGATGTTGTCCTTGTGATTTGTGTGGTGTGTGCATATGTGATTTGTGTAACTTGTAGTGTCAGTTAGTTGTGCAAAATACAGTCAAAGTGATACCCTTTTCAGTGAAGTTGAGAGCTAGCACAGTGTGCACATAATCAACACCAATATACATCATATGTCATCCATTCCAGTCATGCCCATAACATAACAGAACTGATTCATCATATGAAAAGTAAAGGAAATTCAGTGGGCAAATCAAAACAATAAACATCATAGAACAGGACACACTTGGCAGATAACTTAGCTAGCTATAGGCATAATTAAGCAGTAGGAGTAGGTCGGATTAAGGATCAGGCATCAACCAAGCAAGCAAGCGAGTCCAGGTGGAACTGCGGCAAGACCAGCCTCTTCCTCTTCTTCGTCCTCTTTTCTCCCTTTGCGGGCGCCGCTGGATCCTCGCCGGCGGCGACGGGCGGCTCCCTCTCGGATGATGAGCTCGCTATCCCTCGCCCGGCCAGCCGCTCCCCTTCCTTTCTCTGAGAAATACGGCCCGGTGGCCAACCCTAGGTCAGAAAAGCCCGTTTGCACACCGCTGGGCTCAATTCCACGTCCCTCGTATGATCTCGGTTGGGCCCAACCAATTACAGGCTGGTTGGACTACTTTTAAAAACAAAAATATGTCTCAAAAGAAACTTTTAAAAACAAAAACAAGAACAAGAACATTATATTTCTGGAAATGTTATCTAGTGCCCGTTAGACTTTTAGGCTGTTCCAGCGAACACATTCCCTGCTGTTGCACGAATCTTGATGCAAACCATGTGTCAGGTCAGCTCTCTGGCGTCGTTCGCTATCCCAGATATACTGGCGAACGGTTCCTAGGGAATAGAACTTGGGCCCTTCTACAGGAAGCCAATGCACACATACCACCAGGGCTGAAGCACAGTTTTGTATACATTTATGGTCAAACATCTTTATGTATTTTGAGTTAAAAAATTAATTTGAATTTTTTTCCATAAATTGTATTTTTTTTCATTTTTGGAAAGAACAAAATTCCCTATTTTTAGAGGGATTTTTAAAAACTTGCCACGTGCATATATTATAGGCATGGAGAATCTTTTTTTCTATTAAAACCATAACATATATTTTTCCTTCTAAAACATGCCATTTTCAATTTCTCACATGTCATTATTTACTAAGAGAGTGACATTTTAATAATTACTCCCTCTCTAAAGAAATACAAGAGGGTTTAGATCACTACTTTAGTAATCTAAATACTCTTATATTTCTTTACTGAGGATAACATGACTTTTTGTTAATAATAGGATGGTAGTTTAATTATATAGCATGTCATTTTAATATTTAATAACATGGAATTTTTGTTAATAAGATGATGACAGTTTTATTATTAAGAGCATGCCATTTTGATAATTAATGACATGGCATTTTTCTAAATGAGCTGATGACAGTTTTATTACTAAGAGCATGGCATTTTTAATAATAAATAACATGAATTTTTTACTAATAAGAGGATGATAGTTTTATTATTAAGAGTGTGGCATTTTATTATCAAGAGCATGGCAGTTTTTTAATTCAGGGCATAGAATTTTAGTAGTCAATAACATGACATTTTTATTTTTAAGAGGATGACATTTTTTATTTTTATGGCATGGAATTTTTTTCCTTTTTTGATAATGGCAACACCTGTAATCTAATTGCGAATTATCCAAATAAAAAAATTATCTAGAGGATGATAGTCTTTAAAGTTTAGCATGGCAACTTTATTTTTTTGTACATAATCTTTTTTGTTTTTTCTTGTATCAGTTTTCTTTATAATGTTTTTTTAAATAAACTGCTATCTAGGCCTAGCTCATTTTGTTCGTATGTCCAAGCCACCTCACTCGATTGTGTAACCCCCAGCGAACAAATGTTCGCTGGTCGATCCACCCGCTAGCAATCAATTCGTTGGCACTGAGCGAACCAATCTATGGTTGGATGGTTAGAAGGACAGTAATATGCATAGCCCACCAGGGTTCAAATGCTAGTGCTCACATTTATCCTAGGTTTGTTGCAGGATTTTCGATGATGTGCGTTCAGTGGGCGGAGACGTTCTCATTGACTACGAGGCGCATACGGCGACTTTGTAAAATCTCAAGATTATATGTTGGCTCAGTCTTTCAAAGGTGCTCATAGAGGTAGGGTGTGCGTGTGTGTATTTATAGGGGGTGAGTATATGCGCGTATATATGAGCACTTGCATCTTTACTATGTTTAAAAAAAATTGTTCGCGCCGACCTTCCTTATGATAAAGGATATTTTCATTTTTTTTCCATTGATCATTATTCTATTTATTTTGGCCTCCATAATTTGATCCAGATATTGTACATAGAATGCCGCTTTTTTAAAAGGGAAAAAAAGGAGTAATCCACTATGACAGAAAAAACGAATCCTTTTGTAACTCATTATTTATTGGCAAAGATAGAAAACAATTTCAGCTAGATTTTTATTGAACACACCACAAACATAAACACTCTTACACACACATACACTCACCCTTATGAACACACATACGCACACACACCCTTCCCCTATGAGCACTTTTTAAAGACTGAGCCGACACATCATTTGAGATTGGCAAATATATAAAAGAATTTAGGTTTTTGTGTAATGCAAGCCAAATCCCAGACGTCAGTCGGCCCTAAGTTATTGGGGGCAATACGCAACGTTGGGGTAGGGGTGGTTGGGGGGAGCAGAAATTTAATTTCGGACCGATCTAGCGTCTGTTTCCTGGAGAAAACTTCCCGAGGTTGATCTAGCATTGGCCTCGGGACAGACTCTGTGGCCGCGCTCATTGGGTCACAACAGAGACCCAATAGAGAGTCTTTGGATATGAGCTCCAGGCTTGGTCCAACTAGATGTGACTATTGCCCTGTGGCAGATGCGAAACCGACTCTTGGGCAGTGATCGCTTGAAGATCCTTGGCCGAATCCGAAGATACGGTGAGGGATCCGATCACCAGGCTTGGTTTGTTAGGATTTATGCCTTGACGGTGCGTAGGAGGTCCAAGATTCTTCTGCGTCTCAGTTAAGCCGAGGTCTTGATGCTCTGGCACAAAGATCGCGTCGGCGTGGATCCGTTCGTCAATCAATGCTTTCATTGAGCTTTTTGCGACCACACAACAGGCCTGTATGGGCTGTATGGGCTACCAATGTCGGAGCTAAATTTGGCAATCTTAGGTAGGAGGCCCCGAGCTAGTGATCTTGACTTGATGGTAACAGAAAGTAGAGAGACACATTATTTATCCAGGTTCAAGCCCTCTCGAAGAGGTAAAACCGTACATCCTACTTGTATTGTATAGATTGTGGATGGGACTTGCATCTAGAGATAAATATGCCAAATATTTAAATATGCCTTGAAGTATACGCTAAGTCTTCGGAGTATTCCATTTTGAGTATGCTGAGGGCCATATCTTACGTGGACCGGGGTGTATTCTTCAGTTGTCGGTGGTCCTCGACCCGACCCATAAATGATAGGCCGACGTGATGAGTACTCCCTAATCTAGGACACTGTCACAACCCAATTATGCAAAAAAGCCAACAACATTCCATCAATATTCTATGGGTTAGTTGCCAAAAGCAAACAACATTCTATGGATTAGTGAGGTTTGTGTCCTCGTTTCAAGCTGTCTGGCCTGGAATCTGTCTGGGGTATGTTTAGTTAGAGACCCGGGGTGACTTATCTGCCTCATGAAGTTGCCTGGGCACATAATAAGCCGCTCCCTAAATTTGTTGAGACTTCTAAATTAGTTATCCCATAACTAGTTCAGAAGCTCCAATGAATGAAGGAGGTGGCTTATGGAGAAAGCTGGGGAGGAGGAGGCTTATTTTTAAGCCGTCAAAAGAACTGGCCCTTAGTCTCTCTCTCTCTCTCTCTCTCTCAATTTTTCACGAATATGAACAAGGATACACGTGTTGGAATCAGCGATACAAGTCACTAGCAGCAAGAAGTGGGTATAGAAAGTTGGAACTAGGGAGGTGGGAGAGGGAAAACGTCCAACGACGGTCAGTTCGGGTTCCAGTTCTTCGATACCCCCTCACTGAAGTGATGTGCTTCTCTATAAAACCAAGTGTAAAGATCGACCTAATCTATTTCTTACGGATCGCCCAGGACCTATACCACTCCGATGCCTTGCCCACCAAAGATAAAGAGAATACTTTTTTTTTGGCTTCATCATGTGGTAGACCTGAATACTAAAGAGACCACATAATTTTTCAAGCATGAGTAAGTGATCTTTTAGATGGACAATGTCATCTCCTGCATAACAGTCATCTCTCACATGCTGAAGTGTGCCAATAGATATTTGTAAACTTCTTTTTCATTTCAGAAGGTGGAGTCATTTCCTAACCTCAGTACTTGTGCAGGAGAGGCCTCCCAACAAGCTATCAACAACAAGATATTTGATAAATGGACTAAAAGAGTAAAAGAAAAACAGAAAACATTAACCACAGTAAAGGTTTTCCTTAGCGGTTTTCACTTATCAAAAGCTCTACGCTCTCCGGCAACGACAAGCGTAGGAGGTCAATTCTAGACCTTTTTGATAAGCAATGGTGTCAAACCCAAAAAAAAAGAGAAGGAATTGGTCGATAGGAATCAATGTAAAAGCTGTAAATATGGATGGACTTGCGATGTGCTAGCACAAGGTGTCATGGAAAGTAAACCTCCCCGCTCCCGTGATCGACCGGAGGGCCAACCCTAACGCCGCCAGGGTTGGTCCCCTCCTCCCCCATCGCCGCCAGGACGCGCGGGCTTTGGCGGGGTCCGTCTTTAGTCAAAGCATAAAGGACGTGGCGTGGACATATTTTTTGTCGTTGCTGTTGACGAACCGTGGTGGTGTTATCTAAGTGGCACTTAAAAGTTAAAACAGCGCCAAAAACGTCGCACCTAACAAACAAGAGATGCATGAAGCATGCTGTCCACCCACATAATAACCTGTATATATGTACTATAATAAACCTGTGGCACTGTGTCGCACGTCTGCCCCTGGTGCTTCCACGAGCAGCCAAGTTAGTTCCTTTCCAGCATAATCATAAACTGAGTTAAGCTCTTTAGGCGCTCAGTTCTTTTGTTCGCCATGAATCACGTTGGTTAATCTCTTATTGATTATACCTACTTATTGGTGCTGGAGAGCCCAGGCGCAATTATCCATTTTCCCGCAAGCACACTGATGGAACCGATCTGCTGCTTATCCAGAATCTCTCTTCCCCATGTGACGCAGGCAGGACAGGAGAAAGGAGAGGAGGAGAGGAACCAAAAATGGCGCCACACCAGCGGGGCGCCGTGGGAGGGAAGGAGGAGAAAGCCCGGCTCCTGGATGTCGACGAGATCGTCGAGGCGCCAGGAGCCGCGCGTGGCCGCGTGCCGGTGCCGCCGTGGTCGGAGCAGCTGACAGCGCGCGGCCTGGTTGTGAGCGTGGCCGTCGGAACCATGTACAGCGTCATCGTCATGAAGCTGAACCTCACCACGGGTCTCAACCCTACTCTCAACGTCTCCGCCGCGCTCATCTCCTTCGTCATGCTCCGCGGGTGGACGCAGGCCCTCGCCCGCCTCGGCATCCCCGTCAAACCGCTTACGAGGCAGGAGAACACCGTTGTCCAGACCTGCGCCGTCGCCTGCTACAGCGTCGGCGCTGCAGGTTATTATCTTATTTATTAAAAGTTATACTTACTCCACTATATGTCTAACTAATACTCCAAGTTTACGTCCCCTAAAAGGCCATCCTTTAAACTACATATTTAAATCAAATAGGGCAACTTCTCAAGATACTGCCTCCTCATAAGGAAATATAAAAGCGTTTAGATCAATATGATCACTAAAGCAGTGATCTAAATGTTCTTATTATGTTTCAAGGGAGTGATAAAGAGATGACCGTGCCGCCTGCAGCCACTATACCGCCCCAAACATTAGGATAAGCCATCCTTTTTTTCACTTAAAAGTTCCTTATTTTGCTCTTAGTCGTTTTGTTTGTATTTTTTCATTCAAACATTTTTTCCTCCCTTCTCCCTATTTTTATATTTTCCTCCCACCCCTGATATTTTTCCCACCAGCTTGCCTCAAAAGTCAAAACCGTATCCAGGGCCGGCCCTGTGTTTCGGGAGGCCCTAGGCGAATTCGATGCCATGTGCCCCTATGTCCTAAGATCATATATATGTATGCGTGTGCGTGGTACATAAACTTAAATATAATAATTGTTGGACAATGCCATATTACGACAGAAATACTAAAAAGATAGAAAATTGAAAGTAACATGATATGATTACCTCAAATAAGAACCAAATTCAACTGACTCCATCGACAACAATAATACTTAAGTACCCTTCAGTTGTTGAATCTTCAGATCCCTTTCTATCTTTTTTCTTCTTGTTTGAGCAACTGACAAATGCTTCTTAGGCAACATGGCGGGCTAATGTCCTAATATTATGAAGAAAAAATTATTCAAGGAATTAGAATTTTTTACATCGGATGATTTGAATGATTGGAACCCTAGACATGTGCATAGAATGACAAAAAAAAAAGATGGTTGAATACATACTATGAAAGATTGAATTCGAAAATTATACATTAAAATTTGGAACTTCGTGTACACTGAAATTAGAGGATGGATCATGGATGAATAATTGAATACGTTCTAAAAAATAAAAGAAATTACTGAAATTGGGGTTTGCAGGGATGGATCAGGAACATGGTACAGAGAGTTATGCATGGATACGTATACGTACTGCTGTGGGCTGCGCTCACTGCTCACATACATACGTATACGTACTGCTGCGGGCTGCGGCTGCTGGATTGCCGCACGGCGGGCGACGCGCACAGCGGTGACCGAGGCGACCACAGCGACGAGTGGACAAACAGACGAGCAAGGCGTCCCCGAGATCTTCGATTGATTTGTTTCACAATCGAAACGAGCGGCCCTGCCGTGCGGCGTGCGTGACGCTTCGCTAATCGCTACCTACTATCTGATGGGCCTACCTCATCTCGTTTTTCTTCTCTCATAAATTTTTTTCTCACCTATTTTGCTTGGCTATATTATATATGTGCACTACATCATGGGCCCCTCCCTGGGCTGGGCCCTGGGCCGTTGCCCCCCTGCACATGCCCCAGGGCCGGCCCTGACCGTATCAACTACCCCACCAGCTATTGACTTATCAAATACTTCCTCCGTCCCATAATGTAAGACGTCTTTTGATACTAATGTAGTATCAAAAAAACCTCTTACACTATGAGACGGAGGGAGTAGAAATTTATTTTCTTTAATAAGCCAATAAATAAATACTTGTGAAATAAATGTTTACCGAATAAAATCCTACGGTATGATTTCTTCTCCGTGTTTCAAATCCATTCTCCCTGTTTTAGATAAACATTCTTGTTTAGCTTTCTAGATCAATTTTATCCGGATTTCTGGTTCATAAATTCAGACAGATTCTTTTGAAATAGGCTTGTGCCTCATTTTACATATAAAATACAACATAAGAGTACACGACAACGAGAAGGTCCTTTTACAAACCAGATATAAAGATACGACAAGAAGCATAAAACAATCATAATATATCGCAACAGTCCAAGGGACGGCGCCCGAACTCCACCACTCCATGACAACGCCCTCAGGAGGGTGACGACGTGTCACCGCTGCCGAGTCCGCGGACATTGATTTTCATCCGGAGCCCTGGCACAGGAAGAGACCCACAAACAACATCCTCAAGAAGATAGCAGCACCCACGAGCGTCGCCTTCACCGGCGTCAAATCGCAAAGTTTTCGCTCGGGAACTCACCCGCACCACCAGGAGACACCTAGGCCACCACTACGATGAAGACTTGCCCGTCCAAACAAGATCCGGGCGCCGCCACTTCCACTGGAGGAGAGCATGCCAGACCCCCCCCACCCCACAGACGACCAAGAGGCAAGACCACCACCACCACGAATCCCGCAGAGAGCCGACTGGGCAGACCACCATCCCATGTCGTCCGGGGCTTCCAAAGATGAACCCATCACCAACGCCATAAACGCCACCACAAACAACCGATGGTACTCCGCCTAGACATGGTTGGAGGTGATCCAAAGCACGGGCGAGGAGCAGCGTGTCCCGGCGAGGGGGGGGGGGGCGTGTCAACTCCTACACCGGCCCAGCCAACACTGCCGGGAGGAGCGGGCGTCGCCCCGTCAGATCTAGTCGTCCAAATCCGGACAGGGGACCTCCGTAGCAACCGGCACCTCCGGTCGCCCTGTGGCAGCCGACACGTTCGGCCGCCAATCGCAGTCACCTCCTTTGGCTCCCGACAATGTGCTCCACCAGCGCGCTTCACCGCCGAGTGTCGTAGTCTGACCCCACGCATGCTCATCGTCACATGCTCGTGGAAGGAGAGCGCCACACGCCCGAGCACGCTCGAAGCAACCAGCCGGGCCGCCATCGGATGAGCGCCACTACCACTATGATGCCACCTCCATCGGGCACTGTAGAGGCAGCCGACTACGGCCCAAGCTGTCCACAATATGCCTCAACCCGCGCCGCATGCTAGCCTCCGTTGTCAGATCTTTTTTTTGACGAGAACAGTAGGAGCTCTGCCTTTGCATTATAGATGGGAGGAGATATAAAGTTACATGGTACTAGTAGAGGCGGCAAAAGTGCCCCACGAACCAAAGACAAAACTAGCTCTTGAAACAGAGAGCTACAGAGACAAAAAAGAAGACACCATCCTACACCCTGTTCCTACCCAGCCACCTGAATGGAAGGGCGGAAGGCCTCGTTGAGCATCTTGAAATCTTCTTGAATGAGATTCACCAAGGCTCTTGGCGTCATCTCAGCATTTTCAAAAACCCTTCTATTCCGTTCCTTCCAAAGATGCCAAGCAATTATGCCGAGAGGGATGTTTCCTCGGCAGCTTTGGATTGCGCACCGCGATGCATATAGAGCCTCTTCCACCAATCTGAAACTGAAATTGCAGAGTGCACCACATTGTAAATCCTGTCACTTGTGCCCTGGGCTAGGTACCAAACCTCTCTTGCATAGCTGCATCGCAGCGTGATATGCTCCGCAGTTTCTGGCTCCTGGTCACACAACCGACAACAGGCATTGTGTGGCCATCCTCTAGCCTGCAGCCTGTCAGTGGTCCAATTTCGGTTCTGTAGCAACAGCCAGATGTAGAACCGAACCTTTCCCTCGAGCTTTGTTCTCCACACCCGTGCAATCCCAGGTTGTTCAATCCGTGCAGCGGACTGGATCTCATAAGCAGAGCAGGCCGAGTAACGTCCATTTGCAGTGATTGTCCATTTGGTTTTGTCTCGATGAGCCGAGAGAGTAATCAGCTGTACTTTTTCCCACAAACTGACAAATTGACAGAGTTGATGATTGTTGTCCATTCTTTGCAACCCTTGCATCCACCGCCCATTGCACAAAGCCTCTCTGACTGTCAGAGTTTTGAATCTGGCAAGATTGAAAATGTCGGGGGCCAGTTGATTAGGGGCCTCACCATTGAGCCAGCGATCCTTCCAAAAAACAGCAACACTGCCATCCCCCAATTGCAGGGAAGTGCAGCTGGAGAAGAGCTGGCGGTCAATATCGTCACAGGGAGTCGGCGATCCTTTCCATGGTCTGTCCTCATCTTCCCACTTGAACCATTCCCACCGCAATCGCAGAGCCCTGCTAAAACAGTCAATATTCTTCACACCGAGCCCACCATAACGCTTGGGAGAGCACACACGTCTCCAATTTACAAGACTTTTCCCTCCCACCGACTCATTCTCGGCAGACCAAAGAAAATTTCTCCTCATCTTATCCATCTTTTTGATGAACCACTTGTCAGGTTGGAAGCTTGTCAGGAAGAAGGTGGCAGTGGCTGTAACCACTGAATTGATGTACACTAGTCTTCCCATCCTGTTCAGCATCCTCCCCTTCCTAGGAGCCAGCTTACCCGCGACTTTGTCTAGAACCGGTTGCAATTCCGCTCTTCGTGGCTTCCAAAACCCAAGTGGGAGGCCAAGATATTGGCATGGAAAGCTTCCCTGCACCCCGCGAAAAGCAGCCATCAGATGTTGAATATCGATTCCAGAGCAAGAAATGGGATACGCCACTGTCTTCTCAATGTTGGCACAGAGCCCAGAGGCATCCCCAAAAGCCTTAAGGATAGCCTGGACAGCAGCAAAGTCTTGGGGCACCGGGTTAATGAAGAGAGCTGCGTCGTCGGCGTAGAAACTAGATCTCAGCCGAGCCACCCGTAATCTTAAAGGCATCAGAATTGCCCTCTCCGTGGCCATCGCAAACATCCGCTGCAAAGGCTCCATCGCGATGATAAAAAGTAGCGGCGATATCGAGTCGCCCTGCCGCAGTCCACACCTATGAACAAAGGGGGGACCTGGTGACCCATTTAGCATTACCCGAGAGGAGGAAGAAGCAAGAATGATAGAGATCATATCCCGCCAACGTTGGCCAAAACCCATTGCCTCCAAAACCTCCAGCAGGTAGCCCCAACAGACCGAGTCAAAGGCTTTGGCCACATCAAGCTTCAGAAATACCAGGGGAGATTTTCCAGAGTGAGCAGCCTTGATGACATTCTTCACATATAGAAAATTATCTTGGATCGACCACCCTCTGATAAAAGCACTCTGGTTGTTAGAAACGAGCTTGTGGATCTCGGGAGCCAGCCTAGATGCCAACATTTTACTCAGCAGCTTAGGCACACTGTGCATCAAGCTAATAGGGCGGAAATCACTTGCATTTTGGGCTCCATCTCGCTTTGGCAGTAGCACCAAGTTTGCCGTGTTTACAATGTTCCAATTCGGAGCGCGGAGGGAGTGTATGCAATTCACAGCAGCAAGGAGATCCCCCTTAATAAGCGGCCAACATCTTTTGTAAAACGCGTCGGTGAAGCCATCCGGTCCCGGCGCTTTTTCCCCATGGATCTTTGACACGGCATCTCGAAGTTCTTGTTCAGAGAACGACCTCTCAAGGTGGGACAGATCCAAGTGTGGCAAATTCAGGGCCTCCCAATTAAGTGAAACAGTGCGCAAGAGAGGGCTACCCATGATCCCTTTGAAGCGGTCGAGCAAGATCTGGGCCTTTGCGGCATGATCAGAAACCGGTCCATTTTGTCCATTTAGCACTGGAATATGGTTCTTCCTGCGCCGCCCGTTGGCCCTGAGATGAAAAAAACGGGTGCTGGCATCTCCTTCCTTGATCGTGGTCAATCTTGACTTCTGCCTCCATCTAGTTCTATCAATGGCCGCAAATCCCAACAACTTGGCTTTTAGTAGACTCCTCAACTTTCTCTTTGCTTCTGTCAATTGTCTGTCCTCTTGCGCAAGGTCAAGCTGAAAGATAACTTCATTTGCAATTCTAGACATGAAAGAAGCCCATCGCACATTCTGCTTGTTCCACTTTTTTAGTGCCGCTGCAGTTCTGGACAATTTAGCCAATGGTTCCCCAGATGTGACCTCTTTACTCCAAGCTTGCTCAACAATCCCGTCAAACTCCGAAGATTTTAGCCAATGGTTCTCGAAACGAAAGGCCCTACAGTGAGCAAGCTGCATCTTTTTCAGCACTAAAGGGCAGTGATCGGAGATATTCGTTGATGCTGGGCTCAACTGAAATTGGGGAAAGGCAGCTTCCCACTCGCCAGATACCAGCACTCTGTCAATTTTGGTGAGATTGGTGTTTTGACGCTCGTTAGACCAGGTGAACCTCCTCCCCAACAATGGGAAATCAATTAGTTCCAGATCCTCGATGAGTGCCCTGAATCTGCCCATCATCCAGAGATTGCAGTTAAAATTGCTCTTGTCATCAGCCCGTCTGATCATGTTGAAATCTCCCAAAACCATCCATTTCGGCAGCATGTGTTGCTTAATCCCTCTTATCTCAGCAATGAACCCCAATTTTTCAGCCTCTAACTGAGGGCCATAGACCCCAATGATTGACCAGCTGCTGCCATCCGATTTATGCTTTATTGTACCAGAGATGGAGTGAACGCCTGTTGCCAAGGGTACCTCAGAAATCTCAAAATCATCTAAGCAAGCAAGCAATACCCTTCCTCTAGACCCATTGGCAGGTAAGGTAATGAAATTATCAGCAAAACGGTGCCCCAAGGTCTCCAACACTAAGCTCCTGGTCATGTCATTGATTTTAGTTTCTTGCAGGCAAATCAGATTACACTTTAGCTCAGCGACAAACAATTGTACAGCCCTTCTCTTTGCCGGGTTATTTAATCCCCGGACGTTCCAATTCAGAATTGCAATATCCATAAAACAGTGCCAACACTCATAACAGACCTCCACATCTTGACATCAATCTCCATCCACTGTCTCCACCAAAGCCAGGTGGAGCTGCAACAACTACCCACATACAGATACAAACGCACACACCACAACCCTGAGCAGCACCCCACGCCCATTAACCTTTGTTTGACTAACATCAGGAAACTGAAGCTACACACACACACACACAACAAGCATTATAACAAGTTCAGGCAACAGAGACCTGTGCCCGCCCATGGACCGGCTGCCCGCCCTTCTTGCTGGGTCCGCCCGTCGCATCGATCAGCTCGATGATCGCCTCGACGAACTTATCAGACAGCGGCTGCTTGTACATGTCTCTGCACTTCTTCTAGAGGTCCGCCGTTGTCGGGCCCACCATCTGCGATTCTCCTGCCCAGACACCCCCTTTCTTCATGAGAACGAGCTGTACCTTGTCCATGGTGGACCATCCCGTAGTTGGCTTAGCAGCGAGCCTGCCGCTGCTTCGCCTAGCGAGCTTCCCAGCTGCGCCCCCTTCTTGGCCGCTGCCATCGACAGGGGTGAGGAGAAGAGCGGCGCGGAGAGGAGATGTGCATGAGATGAGGAAGCGGCTCAGGTGGTCGATGGTTTCCTCTCCCCCGCCCGCATCTACATCCTTGTGGCTGTCCAGGCCCAACACCGGCAGGCCCTGCTCAGGGTGCCCAACCTGTGGGCTTGCTGTAGGCGAGTGCGGCCCAAAGACGCCTTCAAAGGATTCCCCTCCCCCGTCCACCTCACCGCTCACCTTGGCTTGATCCTGATCCAGTCCTTTCGCTAGGATAGGCTCTAGCAGCCCCACTGGTCCCACCTTTAGCGGGGCACATGCACCAATCGCCAGATTTGCATGAGAAAGGCCATGCACGTTGCCCTCATCGGAGGCTGCCCTTGCTGCTTGATGCCCCTTCTGGCCATGGTCTTCCACGCCTGCATGAGGCTGAGCTGGTTCCTGGCGCTGCGTCCCTGGCTCCTCAGTAATCACACTTTCACGAGGAAGGCCATGCACAACCTCCCTGACGTCGGACTGCCCTTCTGCATATTTCTCTTGCTGTAGCTGGCCCATGACCGCAGAGATCGCTCCCAGCTGACCAGGGATGGGAGGCGTCTCATCTGATCTCATGAACGGATCCCTTTCTGACCTTGAACAGCCCGCCGTTGCAATGTCAATCAGCGGAGGCAGGTCCTCCTCCAGCCGCCCGGCGTGCTGCCTCCCTTGTCCGGCGTGATCACTATGTCGACGTTCACCTCTGCCGGCTGCTTCCTGACGCAACCCCACGCTCGCCAGCCGGTGGCCCTCGCCGTCCCCATACCGGCGCCTACTTCCACCACCTCCACCACTGCCTCCAGATCCGCCCGTGCCCGCGTTTGGGAAGCGAAGCCTGGTGTGCGCCGAGACGCGCGGCGGTGGCGGCGGAAAGTCACCATCTTCGTAGCTTAGAAACCACCTGTAACCCCATCTGGCCGGCCAAGACGGTGGCACACCATCCTCCGAAGGGATGCCGCTGACCGCACTGTGACTGCTACAAGCACTGTCCGGGCTCGACTCCGGCGGGCAGGTGAAGTCAAACACATGATCCAGATGGATGAGAACTGGATGGCTCAGCAGCCCAACCTGTCCCCAACGTGGTGATGGTTCCTCGAAGATGCCCAGCTCAGGGTAGTGAGATCCTGGCGACTCCATCTCCCTCGGCTCCTCCAATTGAAGGACACCCCTGGTCTTGAGCTTCTTGATGGCGTCCATCCACACCCAGAGGCGAAAGCATCCAGTCTCCTACTCCCGACGCACCTCCGTGTCAATCCCCTCGATCAGCATGGAGGGATCGAACAAAGAGGCCACACTGCTGATATCCCACGCATGCTCTGGAACCCCTTCTAGGCACACCCTGGCCCTGTACAACAGCTTCGCCGGCGTACCACGCCGGAAACGCGACCATGGAGCGATCATGAAGGAGACGCGCCCGAGCACCAGCGGCCCCTGGATCCCCAGCACCATGTCCCGGACTGCCGCGTCGTCGAAGACGAGGAGAAGCTCCCCAAGCGCCCGGAGTGACACCTTGACCTGCTCTTCAGGGAAGCGGAAGCGCAACGCCAAGGCCCGCTTAACGTCGACGAGCTCAAACGGGGCTGGCGTCCCCACCATGATCGCCACCACACCACACCTGGAGAGCCTTCGCGAGACCAGCGGTCCGGCGAGCCGTCGCGACGACCAGCCCACGCCGGACCTCGGGGTCAGATGCCGGCGCCTCCATGGGAGCACGGACAGCAGAGCGCGGCGGCGGGCCGGGTGGCGAAGGGGGAAGGATGACCTGCGAAGCAGTTGCCGGTGGCTGGACTTGAGGCGAGCACCACCTAGCTCTATGGCCTACGCCGCCGCACAGCAAGCACCTGGAGCGGTTAGTGCACTTGGCGATCCGGTGGTCAGGCTCCAAGCACCGAAAGCCCTTCCCCCAAGCTTTCTTGAACAGGAGCTCTTTCCACTGGCTTGCTTTGGGCTTGGGACGCCGCTGTGGTCGCTGGTAAAAAGGGGGGCGCCTGCCCCTTCCAACCATC
>NC_041388.1:694603629-694604274 GCF_002162155.2 Triticum dicoccoides
ATGGGCACAACAGGCAGCGTGGGAGTGGGATCCGCACGCAGGGCAGTGATGATGGACTGGAGACGCCTTGCCGGCGCTCCCGCCCTCGCGGGCGGCATTGAAGGCGCATCAGAGCCTGCAGATCTTGATGGCGCAGCAACCTTACGCGACGAAAGCAGCGCATCCAAGAACGGGGTGGGTGAGGAGTTTCCCGACTCCTTGAGCGGCCCTGAGCCAGCAGCGACCGCGAGCAGAGCGGTCGACGAGGCCATGTCGACCCCGCGAGCGGCCGGAGGGAAGGGGGGTCGGCGCGGCGCCGCCGAGGAGGCGACACAGGGAGCGACGAGAGGGAGAGTGTTTGGTCACTTCTTTCTCAATCTCAAATGTGTCGGCCTAGTTGCTCGGTGTTGCCTTTGTAGTGGTGCGGCACTGCGGCGGCGGTGGATCTTTGATGTTCGTTGTCAGATCCAGCTGGACCTAACCGTAACCGAGCCTGCATGCACCGCCCTCCATCCTCACCACCGGTCTCGACCGCGCATTGGACGGCGACCGCCACTGGCCTGCACTACCTACAGGCTACAATACGTGCCGCCCGCCGCCGCCCATCGCTAGATATAGGGTCTCTTGACCTGCAGGACCCGAGCAGGAGACGCCCCCACCTCGCCT
>NC_041388.1:694604559-694607176 GCF_002162155.2 Triticum dicoccoides
ATGGCCCATAGTAGGCAGACGCGCGCTAGGGAGCAGCAGCTCGATCTCCCGATCCCAACGATCGAGTGTTTGATAGAAAGATCAGCGGAATTTCCTTTAACGTAAAAAAAAGAGCGATCAATTAGCTGCACGGGTGATTTCCTTCCTATTCTGTTTGACCATTCCATCAGGTAGGGTCGATCACGCAACGATTCCCGGGTCCCAGCCTAGCTGCAGGCCGCCGACGCCGCCGTGCACACACGCACGCACTCCCGCCTGGCCGCCTCGCCGCCCCCAACCCCATGGTAATATCCTTCCTAATTTGTGTATGTTCGCCGCTGATTTCAATTCCGGGCCCTGTTTGGCATTTGCTCAATTGTTCTCCCTCAATCGTCTGCAGACTCTAGGCGCTGTGCAGACCCCCTGTGTATTGTATACACACACGCACTGAAGTTTGATCAGCACTCCGTCAGGTATTGCGATATATTCATATAATATTGATACAAAAAAAATTCCTTTGATGCATAGCCGGCACTGTTCAATAACTGATAGAACAAATTGTTTTGTTTTCAGCATTGTGTGTGTTATTATGACGTCCTCCAGTAAGAGGAAATATTTTAATGTTTTTGACTGATACAGCGATCACTTATTTGAATGATAGATTCAAATAATTCATGGTGTTTAAAGATATATTCAGATTTTTATCGGGCAACCTGATGTCATTAAGTGACAATGAACTTGAAGAATGTTGCATAAAATTTGCAGAAACTTTCTCTTAATGGTTCATCTAATGTTGAGGTATACAATCTTATTTCTGAATGCAATAGCAGTACACCTGCTTTTTCCCTAAAAAAACAATCTTATTTCTGAATTGATGATTATAGGATTCACTTTGTCAGATGGTGTAATGTCTGCTATGGAGATTTTCGGGCATGCCAGAGAAGTTGATTGTTATCCCAATATCTCCATTGTCTATCACATCTTACTTACTGTGCTTGTGACGGTCGCATCGGCCGAAAGAAGCTTTTCAAAGTTAAATTATTGAAGAATTATTTGAGGTCAACAATAACTCAAGAGAGATTAAATGGCTTGGCTACATTATGCATCGAGAAGAAATTATTGGATGGGATTAACATCGACCCCATCATATGTGACTTTGCATCGAGGAATGTTAGAAGAAATTTCAAGGTAATATGTATAAATTATTTCATGCATATACTGATTTTGGATGCATTTAAGTGTTACTGGTACTAATTTATATATACATTTTTGAGAAAAAAAATATACATAGATATACATATATTACAATGAGTGTATATATATTAAGGGCCCCCAATTTTTAGTTCGCCCCGGGCCCCCAAAATCTCAGGACCGGCCCTGATGCCACTTGAGGAGCCTGTGTGCAATCGTTGGAGGGTGCTTGGTCACGCCACCATGCGGTGCCCTTGCCCAGCGACACTGTCCCGCGCTAGGATCCTAACCAGCAAGGCCGACAGGGCTTCTCCTGACCAAGCCAATGCGATCTGATGGAAAAAAACTAGTCAATGTATTTATATGTTAACACTCCTCCTTACGTGTAGCTCCCTCAGGCCTAAACGTGGACCAAAAGTGGGCTGCAATTTTAATTGCGCCAGGTAAGTTTTGAACTGAAGGCCTCTTGACTCTGATACCATGTAGAAGTGCATGCTCTACCCAATGCAATCAAAAGACTGATATGATGAAAGAGACTCGACAATACATTTATACTCAACATTCCTCCCTGTCGCCTAGGAAGGAAGGGGTTTCTTTTTACCTAAAAAGTCACGCACCCTCATGAACTCAGATAGATTGCCAGTATGTATACATGGTTCTATATATTCTCTTTTTTCAGGTTTAGGTTCTTGAGACCGTAGATCTCTGTACAGTGTTTTCCTTTTGTTCAGTCTCCGATCTGTTCATGCAGATCTTTTTATTAAACACACTGTTCTTCTGTTGATGTTGAAAAGAGGGACAAGATCCTTATAATTTTTTGCTGCAAACTTTTGCACACACAATATTGTCTAAACTCATGTATGCATCCCCGCCGTGTTCTATTCAATGCACGTGGTGGAGACAAAAATAAATCATGCAACAGTCTCTTCATTTTGTTTGAAGTTAAAAACATTTTTTGTGAGATTCATGCTCACTTAAACCATTACCGTTGAAACAATCTGGCTGGGGCAGCACCCTGGACATGCCATCGAACTCCAGATCTGACACCTCTGTGTGACGACGTCGAAGGAGGAAACTTGACCAACCAACCTTCAACCACGAATCCATCATCTTCCAGCCGCCGCCGATGGAGAACACCGTCGGTACCCGCTTCTTAACAACCTCTTGTGCTCCGTGCCAATGTTAGAGAGAATGTCGTCTTAACGGCAAAGCCCGAGAACACAAGTCCGCTATAGGGATGCCACCGCCGCCACACCATCCTCACTTGAACAAACTAGCACCCAGATTCACCGCTCACCAAAGAGCAGTATGCCATGTCTTGAAAGGATCTGAAGCTTTCTTATTCTTCACCAGCATCGCCCTCGCCGGAGCCGAGACGATCAACAACCAAAACCTAAGCTAAGCCGTAAAACATGTAGCTACATGATCTGCATGCTAGAACCAGCGA